>NC_133662.1:187632215-187736851 GCF_037893015.1 Macrotis lagotis | reverse complement strand
CCAAAAAGAACCTTCCTTATTCCCAGATCTTTTTTCATAATAATTATTGTCTACATATGCCTCCTCTATCTTGTATTTCTAAAGCTGATTTTTTTCAGCCCAAGTATAAACATTACATTTATCACATTATAGTTCATCTTTTTCAACTTGGTCTGTTGTTCTAGTCTGTCAAAATCTGTTCAGATCCTGAGCTACTTCTTAGCCCTCCATGAGCTTCTATCTAAATATCTATTTTGACAAACAAACCATCTATACTTTCATTCAGTCAATAATGATCATGTTGAATGGCATAGAACCTATAAGAGAAAACTATAGTGTTCTACTAGAGACATTCTTGCAAGTATACATGAACTTTTTCATGACAACTTTGGATCTGGTCATTCAACGATTCCCAAAGCCATCTAATTGTACTGTCATCTAGTCTATCTCTTCATCTTAAAGATGACATTGAACATTTTGTTAAACACTTTGATGCAACCTAAGTATGTTACTTCCATGTCATCCCCACTCATATATACTAGTATCATTGCCCCATTTAAAAGAAATGGTAATAAAGTTAGTCTACAAATATTGTTCTTGATGAAGTTATACTGGTGACCACTGCTTCCCTTTACACATTATCATATCATTAACATATGTTATCAAATGTTCATACAGTATCACTCAATATCAGAATACCATTTATATTTTCCCTACCTACTCTCAGAGAGAAAAAAGAGAATTGACAATGCACACAAGTTCCAAAGGCATTTCTACTTCCTGAAGTCCTTACACTCTCCAAGTATGCAGCACAAGTTGGTAGGACTTTCTTTTGAACATTTTAGGCACAAATCTCCCACTGTCATAGTCTGTCTTTCTAGGGCTGCTCGAATGTATTTCTTGTAAGTTCTTATCATCTTTTGACCCAACTATCCAAAGCTATAATGAAAAATTCTCACAGTGATATATATATATATATATGCATATGCATATATATGCTAGATAAATATATACATATTTATACTGTCTTTTAGGACTGCTAGAATGTGTTCCTTGTAATTTCTTATCATCTTTTGACTCAAATGTCCAAAGAATGAAGTGCTATCACAGTGATATATCAAAATACTTTGTTTAATACCCAATTACTTCCTAGTATCATGTATGTAATCAGTCATATATATTTGATGACATAGCTTCAACTTCTCAGCATAGTCTCAATGGTAAAATCCTTCTAGGGAATAATATTTGAGTTCATAAGGGTTTCATGAAGCTCAGTCCTTTTCTTATTAGATTTTATAACTTCTCATAGCTCTTTGTGATTCTGTCATTGGTCATCCAAAGACATTTGAAGCAAATGGAATTGTTTTATACAACAAAAGTGTGGAATTCTTCATAAATATTTTCTACATATGTTCATTTTTTCACTGAAGATGTATATATTTGTGGGAGAATGTCCCAGAATTTGATTTGTAATTACTTTTCTTACTATGCTTTTTCATTGAATGCCCTTGCAACAACTTAAACATGTTCTCTGACAAACAGACAAAAGTAAACCACTGGTGGTAGATTGTAAACTATGGAGTGTGTGTGTGTGTGTGTGTGTGTGTGTGTGTATAAGTATATATGGAACCACACAGTAATCTTGAACTTATGGTAGCTTTTCACAAATGGGGCTTGTTCTCCAAGGTTTAAACTAGCACCAAAATTTTCACATTAAATACCTTTTTACTTCCCAAGGACCAAATGAATTCTCTTTAACTTAACAAATATTTATTAAGTGCCAACTATGTGCAATTTATTGGTACTGGGGATAAAATTACAAAACATGAGCTCACATTCTACTTGAAGGAAGGATTTAACAGTGACACTGATAAGTAGATACAGTTATACAAAAAAAATTTCAAGAGGGAGAATATATTCTCAGACAGATCAAGAAAGGTTTCATGCAGAATGTAATCCCTGAATTGTATTTTAAAGTGAGCTAGGTATTCTAAGATGCAGAAATGAGGAAAGACAATGTTTGGAACATGTAAAGGTAAGGGAGAAGGAAAGGGAATACTGTTTCTATTCCATTTGTGAAAAACTGATCTAGTACAATACTATCCTCCCTGAGGACACTTGATTGGATATGTATTGGTTAGCTGTTTAGACTCAGAACCAATACTAATTTACTTTAAGAATGACTTTAATCAAGACAAATAAATAAAATGTAAATTAAAGTCAGAAAGACAAAAATGCATAGTAGAAGTTTAAAAAACAGAGGCATACAAGATTGGAGAGAGGATGTAGGGAGAATTATGACCTTTTGACCAGCAAAACTACAGCCAGGGTGTTGTCTGAGATGAGAGATGATCAATGTCAGTGCATGTCAGAAGGAGATGGAGGGGTATGATTGAAAGAATAATTCATAGTGTAGTTTTAACTAAATCCAGAGTTCTGCCTATTGTCCTCTGAAGAATCTGGTTGTACAGTTTTATCTAGTCATTTACACTTTTCCCATCATTTTTTAATGTTAATCCCATGTTTAATTTCAAACAGATCAGCAAATCCATGATCAAATATATTCTTCTCAACCTTGTGGGATTTCTTATATCATAGCCTCACAGGTTGAAAATTGGAAGAGATCATAGATATCATTTAATTCAACTTCTTTTTATAGATGAAGAAACTGATGTCCAAAGAGCTGATTTGCCCACGTTCATAAAAGGTAAGAAAACAAAGTACATTTCACAAAATCTCAGAATTGCAAGGGAACTTGGAAACCATCCTGCCAAACTTGAATTCAAATGAGAGTTCTCCGAAAAAGCATGCCTAACAAGGAGTAAGCCAGTCTTTATTTGAAAGGGGATCTACCATATTGTGAGGCAGCATATTCTACTTCTATATAATTCTATTTATGGTTTCCTTGACACTATGTGTATGGTTAGTGGTTTAATTTTCCTTTCTTATTTTTTCTTCCATCATTTTTACCTTCAATTGAAAATATGTATATAAAAATACTCACTACTTTATTTACTGCCAAGAGCTTCTTAGTATCTGGATCTTCACTCCTAGGATAAGATTTATTCTTTCATATGTTTTTTTATAGTAGATAGTTGTTAGTAGTGTTAAGGAGACCAATGTATATATTCCCGGAAGACCACAGATAACAAAGTATTTGGGTACAGTAGAAGCAGACAATAAAAAAAGAAAGTCTGTTAAAAGAAGCACAGTCGAGCAAATCATTAAACATAGAGGTCAGATACTAGAAATAGAATAATTAGAAAATCTTTTCCTCAAATCTGCTACTACTACTACTACTAGCTAACTTATCACTCTATCTTACATTGTTTTCTAGCATTCTGTCAAGTCTAGTGAATCATAAATTTTTTTCACAAAAATATCCATATTTTATTTTCAATACCACAATTAAACAAGCTTTTCTAATAATGGAAATTCTTCCAGTTCTGGATTATTTTTTAATGAGACCAAACATTTTATGGTCATTCAGGTCAAAAATCAACCAACAAAGACATATGAACCTTGAATATCCTTTGAATTGGAAGAAGCTAATGCAATTTTCTCATTTTTACAAATGCAAATTTTGAAGGCTGGAGAGAGAACATGATGATCCCAAGATCCAGTGCCAAAGCAGGTGTCCAGGTTGCTTGTATAACTCAACACTTTACAATGAGAAAAGGGGATTATAGAATTACTCACTAATGGTAAAATGGTCAACTAATATAATATCATGCAATGGGATTATAGATTTGCAAGGGACTTCAGAAGTCATCTAGTCTGATCCTTTATTTTCACAATAGTGAAACTGAGGGCCAGCTTACCCAAAGTCATCGATGATGATTGATGTTTGTCCTTCATACCTGAAGTAGACCTTGATACAAGGGAGGTGATGCCATGACATGAAAGTGAATTGGATTTAAGTGAGGGGTTACTGAACCCAAAGTCATAGAGATAGTAATTTAAAAGGAATTGGATATTATCAGGTCCTCCAGCCCTAAATCTAAACTTCTTTTTCACTATACTACATGCCCAATAACTTCCCCCTCCGTTCTCCTCCCATATGCACATGTATTTCTTCAAGTTTTTTCTCTTATAAAGTTCTCTTCTAACCAAACCCTACCAATTTTTAATGCCTAACTTTTCCATGCAGTCTCCCCTGACAACTACAATGAATTTCTCCCCTTTCTATTTCTTATATTATTCATCAGTTTTATCAGTCAGACATTTATGATGTTTAATTATTTTTAACTAACAATTGCTTATTTTCCCTCTCTTCCATCTTATCCTACCTCATTCTGACAATTAAAAAAAAGTCAAAAAAAGAAAGTCTGTTAAAAGAAGCACAGTCAAGCAAAGTAAATTCTCCTTAAGCTCATCCAGTTCTTTTTAAGAGCTGATTCATTATCAGTATTCTTGAATCACAGTCATTGAGTTAATTAAAGTTCTTAAATCTTTCAAAGTTGCTTTTTTTCTCTAAATGTGATTGTTATTGTATAAATTGTCCTCTTGGTTCTTTACACTCTACCTTGCATCAGTTCATATGTTTACTCAAGTTCCTCTGAAATCTTCCCTTTCATCATTTCAAATCATACAAACTACTATATTACATTATATATCATAATTATATTTAATTTAGACCTTTCTTTATAACTGCTATGTATTAGTATATACTTTTTTAATATAACCTAGCATAGCAGATAGAGTTCTGGACTTGGAGTCCCTGGCTTAGTACTTGATACTTCTTGTTACCCCCTAAAATGTTTTATCTTAGAAAGGTTTGCCTCTTCTTCTAATACATGGAAGTCTCTTTAAAGTCCATTTGGATCTGAAAAAGGACAAGGGACCCAAAGAGGTATGAAAATGGAGGTTACTGAATAGCCTACCCCAAAGCTGATGGGATGGAATCTTCTATACATAGATCAAGAGCCCAGCTGAGTGAATAGACCAAGGAAATTTAAGTTAGGAGTTAGGTGTGTTTATACTTACTAGGTGGGACAGTGGATAAAGTGATGGGTCTTCCTGAGGCTAAATGGGTGAGTCACTTAACCCTATTTACCTCAGTTTCTTCATCTGTAAAAGAAGCTGGAGAAGGAAATGGCAAACCATTCCCTTATCTTCCACTCCAGTATCTTTATCAAGAAAACCCCAAATGGAATCATGAAGCGTCAGACAGGACTGAAACAGATGACAGACCATCTTCTCTAGATCCCTGAGAGTGAGTGAGTTTTCTCACAGATCAGAATGTGCTTTTGCCACTTCCAATGAAGTACTCTATCTTATTCACTTTCCTATTCCAGGGACAAAGCCTGGGGACTAATTAGAGTTTTCAGGCCCTAAAACTAATCACCTCCCAGTAAACAGAAGCAAGATTTAAAGGATTTGCTCAAGGCCCACTGAATTTGCATCAGGGTTGAGACTGGAATTAAAGGTCAGGAGCCCTGGATTCTCATTACCTCAGCCAGAGCTTCCTCTCTATTTTCCTGTAGAAGAAAATATTTCTACTGATAACTCTGGATTAATTTTAAACCCAAATCCCTTCATACCATTTCCTCCCTTTTGCAGCTGGGCATCCCTCACTGGTGATTTTTTCCCCTTTAATCTAACTCTGAATATGGCCAGACTGTGTACATTCAGATCTGTTGGATCAACCCACCGAGGCATCATTTTTTACATCAACAAAAGCTTTCTGTTGCTAATTGTAAAAGCAGTAGAGACTCCTACTGAGAGCTGCTCAGCAGCTGATTGATGGCTTTGACAGCTTCCCCTCCATGAATCTCTCATGGTGAAAAAACAGCCCCGTGCATTTCATTTAAAAACCCAAGCCTTGTCATTAAGTAGCAGCCAGACTTGGATTTGGAAAGCTTGGCCATCTTCTTTGAGCTGACATTGGGCAACAAGAGAGAATGGGGCTTTGGCAGGGAGAGTACATGGGAAAGGAACAAAAATATGTAAGCAATTTAAAGAAATGAGGATTGGTTAATGTAAACAGTGAGTCTGAAACCATTCAGGCTCTGGTTGAAGACCAAGTCTAATTACATTTATCCCCCTTTCCTGAATAATTAGGAGGGAGTAGTTTCATTTGCAGCAGTATTGAGCTGAATCACCAGATTTAGAATTGAAAAGGTCAGCTATGCATCCCTAGATGATTTAACTCTCTCCCATATCCCTACATACTGACTCTGGTTTCCTCATGGAGTTTGTCATCGTGTGTTTTCCTTTCATTCTTTCTTTCCAGTTGGACAGAGGGGAAGATTATTGACTCAGGAGTCAAAGAAACTGGATTCCAAATTTTGCCTGCCATAATTATCTGTGAAATCTCAGATAAGTCACTTAACTTCTCAAGGTCTCAATTTTCTTATCTGTAAAATGAGGCAGAAGTGGTAGACTGAGGTCTTTTTCAAAACTAATGTTTATGTTCCAGGGAGAGTGTTCTGCTTTTCTTACCAGCCTGGAGCTCTTTTCAACTTATAAGGAATAACTTGACAGCTATGATTCTGCTTCTTTATTAACTAATATACCCCTGGGCACATCCTATATATGTAATTATAATTTTCAGTACTCACAAGAAAAACTGATTCCTTTACGCTATCAACATACCTCCTTCCATTATATGGAATTACTAGCAAGATAACTCAGTGGATAGAGCACTGAGTCTGGAGTCAGGAAGACCTGAATTTCAAATCTGGCCTCAAATTCTTAATAGCTGTGTGGTCCTAGGCAAGTCACTCTGTTACCTTTAACCTACTGGAGAAGGAAATAGCAAATGGCTCCATTATCTTTGCCAGGAAAACCCCAAAGCGGGGTCATGAAGAGTCAGATGTGACTGAAATAACGGCACAACAAGAGAGGAGATGAAAAAATGTTTCCAAGTATACTTGACCAGAAATACAGTCACTGGACCCATTTAATGTATAGTAAAATAAATCTACAGTCTCTGCAGGGTCTGCTGTAATACAGCACAGAATAATACTGGAATAAATATGTATTCTGATGACTCTGAGTCATCAATGAAAGAAAAATAGGTCTAGAGCTGGGATAAAATCTCATCCAAGGACCTTTTCAACAGTACAGAGACCTGGGGACCTTTTCAACAGTATAGAGAAGCCTATGCCCATCTACATGTTGCTGCCAACATTCATTTATAGTCAGGTCATTTATTAAACATTTGCTGGGTCACTCACACTGAACTAAGTGCTGGGAATATAAACTGAGGCTAAGAGAAAGGCAGTGTCTTCCCTCAAGGGGTTTACAGGGAGATAATATAAAAAAGCAAGCTGAAAAGCAGGAGGAGAAGAGAAGGGGCCACTGGAGCAAAGGGACCTTTAGGGGCGAGAGGGCCACTCTGGCACAATGGAAAAAATGTCCAGAGAGTCAGGAGAAGAGTGCAGGGAAGAATTGAAGGAAATGCTAAGCTTCAGTTAGAAGTTAGTGAAATAGCTATGATTTTTTTTCCTGTCTAAAGTTTACAGATCCCCTCAACTCTATCCACTGACCCTTTAGATATCTATCCACTGTAGGTTAAGAACCCCTGATCTAGTCCTCTCTTTTTATAGCTGAAAACCATGGACCCAGAGATAAAAGTGATTTAGTTAAGGTCATAAGTGGCATAGTCAGTACTCACATTCAAGTCCTATACCTACAAATTCAACACTCCTTCCCTTGGACTAAGATTCAAGTGAAGGATGGTCTATTCAAAAGAAGGCTAAGTGGTGTGAGATATATTTTTGAAAAATTTCCATCCACAATTGTTGACATTTTCTTAAAACTTCAGGGTCTAAATGAGTCAAGTTTCAGTTAGCTACAACAGTCATTTTGGCAGCAATAACATGCTCTCTGCCCCTTCTGGATGCATGTTATGCTGCCATTTTCTTCCTGATCAGCTGGACTCTCCCTCATTGGAAACCAACCAAGTAGACATGTGGCAAACAAAGAGGATCAAATATGAAAGAAAGGAAAAAAAAAACAGATGTGGGATCTGGGGTCCTTGGAGATTTCCAACCTTTGGAGCTCTGGGGCAGATCATCAGCACTTAGTTCTCTTAGTCCAGGAACTCAAGGTTGATTTCCTCCAAAAGTTCCAACTATTGCTGACTCTCTACTGGTGAGGGATGGGGTGGGGGTGGGGGGACGGGGGTAGGGAAGCTGCTTTTTTTTCTTTTTTAACCTTTGAGGGACATATTACAAAAGGAGTATATGTATGTCTTGCTGACTTCCTGTTTGGGCACATCTTTTTACCATATGCTGTCTCTTGTGTAAGAGAAACAAGGAATATGTTCTAGCATCTCTTTGAAGTTTATAGTACCTTAGGCTTTCTTTTTTTTTCTTTTTTCCTCAGGTGATTTTATTGTGACATCTCAAAATTTTATATTCATGTTACTTATAAAAGCTTATTTGAATTCATTGTCTACTCAAATGCATAATGATGATTCTCTTTCAGTTCCTTATCTAACACCACCCAGTTAAACCAGAAACGAATCAATGACTTTCTCAGCAATGCAAAGAAGTATTTAATTTAACTAAGATGTCAAGTAAGTAATGAGGAATAAAACTCAGATCACATACCCTAATACTATCCCTTTGCCAAAGTAAAGTCCCCAGTCTTCCACCCCCATCCACACCCCTTTTGTCTGAGATTTCTGGGACAGTCAAGCTGATCCTTGTTTTTGTATTCCAAGGGAAGGATCAGAAAGGGCAGAATGGCTTGACAATAGCTAGAGAAATGCCAGAAACCTGATGCATGGGAGGGATGTTTCTCCTAGCACTAGAACCTTAGAACTTAACTGAAGGGTAGGAATGGTCTGCAAAAATCATCAATCTTCAAAAGTCTCAAAGGAGCAAAAGCCCAAGAACAGGACATATTCTCTAAATCCCTTTTCTGACTCTTCCTCACTTCCATTTCTTCTTAGCTTGAATAATCACTCTTCTCATTCCCCTTTTGTGAGATCAAAGAATGATATGTATTACCTAGCTTATATAATTCCTGGGAAGGAAAGAAGGAAGGAAGGAAGGAAGGAAGGAAGGAAGGAAGGAAGGAAGGAAGGAAGGAAGGAAGGAAGGAAGGAAGGAAGGAAGGAGTAAAAATAGTATGCTTTGGATTGCATTCAGATATCAACAGATCTTTCTCTGGAGGTAGACAGCATTTTTCATCATGAGTCTTTTGCAATTGTTTTAGATCATTGTATTGCTGAGAACAGTCAAGTGTTTACTGTGCAATAATGTTGTTATTGTGTACAATATTTCCCTGGTTCTGATCATTTCACTTTGCATCAGTTCACATTGGTCTTTCTAGTTTTGTTCTGAAATCATCTTGTTCATCATTTCTTACAGTAGAATAGTATTCCATCACAATCACATACCACAACTTGTTCAGTCATTCCCTAATTAATGGATATCCCCTCAATTTCTAATTCTTAACCACTGCAATAAATATTTTATACAAATAGATTCTTTCCTCTCCCCCCATCTTTTTCAAAATCTCTTTGTGTTACAGACCTAGAAGTGTTATTTATACTACCTATTCTCATATCAAAGTGCAGTTAGGCTCCTTTAAAATGCTGCTTTACCCTATTTCTCCATATATATATATATATATATATATATATATATATATATATATAATCTATATTCTACCAGGATAAATGTGCAGATACATAAATGCAATATTTCTTTGCTTTTTGTAGCAATATTCTCAATATTTGGAAAACCTCAAAAGGTGAATTTCATTATATAGAAGCTTTTTAAACAAATTCAAGAAATTAAGATTTTTCTTTGTCCATGCAACAGGAGTTTTTAAACTTTTTTTTAAGGAAAGGAATTCTTCTGACAATATGTGAAGCCTGAGGACCCCTTTTCAGAATAACATTTTTAAATATATGCAATAGAGTGTAGTATATTACTAAGGAAATCAATCATATTGAAATATAGTTATCAAAATATTTTAAAAAACAAGTTTACTATTCCCAGTCTAAGAACCCCTGCCTTAGCTTTCCTCTGTAAATAAATAACCACAAATAAGTTACTTTTAATCTTAAATTATTTTTAGAGAACTAGTCTCTGAGGCCTAAAATAGGCAGCAAATTGTTGAATATTCTTCAGCTAGAGGTTGAATTCAAACCTAGGTGCTCTGACTTCAAATCTAAAATTCTCTCAACCTTATTCACCATTGTGATTTTATATTTCTGTGCCTTTCCATCTCCCACAAAAGAGACAAATGAAGATAACACTGTTAGTCTTTGGGTAGCACTCATTCTGGGATACTTCTCTAGTGCCTACTAAACTGGTGTAGCCCCAAAATGAAATTCAGTTCCTTAGAGAGTAGCAATGTCTCCGAGTTCTAGCAGTAACCCTGAGGGGGGATGAGTTTCTAGTGCTACAATTCACAAGCCCTTACTGGTTTTTTCTAGAAGCAAATATCAGATAAAGACAAGCTCTGGCAAGTCCTTCCAAGTGAGAGAAGTGTGGATGCTGGCCTAGGAGCCTATTTTCTGAGAATCAGCCCGGCTAAGTGTGGCAAGAGGCTCAGCACCAGAAGATAGGTCACCAGATGGTGAACTTTCTTGGCCACAAATTCACAATTCACAAACTTTTCTTGGCCACAACAATTCATAAAACTGCCTCCTCAGGCAACCCATAGTCCCAATTTGCATAAGTAGGAGGAGGACCATCCCCAATTAAACCTTGGATCATCAGAAGCATTGGCATTACCATGTTTATCATTCTTATTTGTATTAGACAGTCAACAAGCATTTAAGCTGTGTCAAATTCTAGGGGATTCCCCCCACCAAAAGAGACAAAACCAGACCGGCCCTCGACTACCTCACATTCTAAAAGGGAATGAAAACATGAAAATAATGAAGTAACAGAAGATGTGATAATTATTATCGCTCACATTTGCACAGTACTTTATGTCGGCCAAAGGGTTACAAATATTGCTTCATTTGATTCTCACAAGAATCCTGGGAGGAAGCAAATCTGTCTGTGTGTGTGTGTGTGTGTGTGTGTGTGTGTGTGTGTGTGTGTGTCTGTGTGTGTGTCTGTGTGTGTGTGTGTGTGTCTGTGTCTGTGTCTGTGTGTATTTCTTTCTCTTCTCTCTGTCCTCTCTCCCTGTCTTTCTATTTCTCTTTCTTTTCTGTCTTTCTGTTTCTCATCTCATTCCTCTCTCTTCTGTCTCCTTCTCTCATCTTTCTCTTTCTGCTTCTCTCTATCTCTCTCTCTCTCCTCTTCCTCTGTCTCTATCACTCTTTCTATTTCTTTCTTTCTGTTGTTCTCTCATTTATCTCTCTTCTCTCTCTTTTTCTGTTTCTCCTTGTCTCTCTCTTTCCCCTTTCTCTCTTTGTCTGTATGTCTCTCTCTTTCTCTTTAAGTCTGTGTGTGTCTCTTTTCCCTGTCTCTTTCTCTCTCTCTCTTTCTGTATCCCTCTAGCTCTCCCTTGCTGTCTCTCTTCCCCTCTCTCTTTCTCTTTCCTCTCTCTCTGTCTCTCTCTCTCTCTTTCTCTCTCTCTCTTTCTCTCTCTCTCTCCCTCTAGCTCTCTCTTGCTGTCTCTCTTCCCCTCTCTCTTTCCTCTCTTCTGTCTCTTTCTCTCTCTCTCTGTATCCCTCTATCTCTCTCTTTCTGTCTCTCTTCCTCTTTGTCTCTCTTTCCAGTCTCTTTCTCTCTCTTTCTGTGTCCCTCTATCTCTCTGTCTCTCTTCCTCTCTCTCTCACATATGTACATGTGCACATACACACTAATACATACTATATACATGCCTGTGTATATATTTAGATATGCATGTGATGTGTCAACACATGTATGATACAGTCTAGTGTACTTACTTATTCAGTCCAAAATATCACTATTCACTTTGTTGCTTCCTTATAGAATTGACCTCAAAACCCCCAAATTTTTAAGATGACAGCAAATAAAACATGGAAATAATAATAACTTTTAGCCATATGGAACCTCACATCAGTCTATCTTTTCAGTGATGAGAAGAAATACAGCATGTATCACCACTCAAAAGAAGGAAATTCATAAACCCTGAAAATAAACATATTTTCATTAAAATTATGGGATCATTTTGAGGTTAAATAATAAAAATCAAGAAATCAAAACAATATCTTATAAGGGACATTCGTCATTAGATAAACTAATCTGATAGAATACTGGATTTGGAATGAGAGAGCTTAGATTCAGATCCTGGTTTTGTTTCTAACTGTAATATTACCTTAACTTCTCTAGACCTCTCTTCCTCATCAGTTAAAAGAAAAAGAGGGATTATACTAAATGACCTTGAAGGTCTACTGAAGCTCTAATTCTATGAGTATATAAATACAAAGCTTTTGGTACTAAGGTATACAAACTACCTGATTCAAAGAAAATTCTCTAAATATTACAAAACTCATTTATTTCTAAAGTAATTGCATTTGAAAAAAATCCATTCAGGGAAGCTTATGTTGTAAAATGTCCTGTAAACCTTGTAGGTTTGTGTGTTTGTGCGTGTATGTGTGTTATTGTCTTCCTCTTTAATTAGCACAGGAGAAAGGTCAAAAAGTGCTCATGCAGTGTTTAAAAGATCACCACGAATCAGTCAATTAGCAAAAGGATTTTTCAACCTATAGCAGAGAAAATAAACTTGGAGGGGGAAGGGAAGCTCTCTCAATGCATAATTCAACTATGACCATAATATAATTCTTCTTATTTTATTTTAGCTAATTAATTGGGGTAGAGAAAAGATTGACCTTAATAGCATAATCTTTCTAAATTGAGAAAATAGTATCATAATGAGAATGTGGCTTTGAAATTTCTCAAAACTTCCTATCCTCCAGCTACAGGACAGCCGGTTACCCACCCATCTTAATGACATCCCTTTCATCATCCTTTTCAGCACTCTTTGTTCATCAAATTCTTATTTTGATCCTCACCTCAAGATCTCCTTGGCTCCTGGAACTCCCTTGTGGATTGCTGGGAGCAGTATTCATTTCCTGTTGTATTTCTGAGCTCCAGCCGGAAAGCACATAGAAGTGGATGAACTCTTCAGGGGATTGTGGATGGGGCTGAGAAGCTGCTCTTGGCCAACTGGAGCACACTGCCACCTAACATCATTACCATCTTGACTGTTGGACTCACTCATAAATACACTGATAGCCTTCCTTCTCCAGTGGACAGATGTCCCCATCACAATTAACACCCTTGTCAGTCTTTGAAGAAAAGACTGTGATTGAAGAGCAGATGGAGAATGAATGCCCCTTTTCTGCCTTCTTTAAGATCTTGTAAGCAAAAAGGTGGAGGAGGTTCACTGATTCACCCTCAGTCTGAAGGCAATTAGGTTATATCCATATAAGTGTAAATATTGAAAAACATTTAAAAAAGTGGTCCTGAAATAACACAAAGTATTACAAGGGATGCTCCAAGGCAATTGAAGAAACTTGCACTACAATTTAGATAAGAGTATGAGAAACACTATTTATAAAGTATAAGAATTATAAGAATGCTCTATTATGCTGATTTTTTTAGCCTTTAGAAAAAAAGATTTCATATATATTATTTCATTAGATGTCCTACAACTCTGGGAGGATGGGTAAATATTATTATGCTTCTTTGAATTCCCCACTACAATGAGGCTCAAATCCAAATGTAAAAGACATTAGCAGAGGGCCTAGGTTCAAGTTAGGAAGATCTAGATTTAATTGGGGCAGAGAACAGATTGGGATAAAATAATTTCATAATGAAAATGTGGCTTTGAAGTTTCTCAATACTTCATGTCCTCCAGCTACAGGGCAGCCTGTCACCATCTTATAACATCATCCCTTTCATTATCCTTTTCAGCACTCTTTGTTCACCAAATTCTTATTCTTTTTTTTACTAAGGCGTGACCTTGTTTGTGTCACTTCTTCCCTTTTGGCCTCTGTTTTCTCATCTCTTAAAAAGGGAATGCCTGAGTAATAATAATTGCAGTGACTGCTTATATGGTCATTATGAAGCTCAAACGAGCTAATCTATAGCACAAATCTTTGAAACCTTTAAGTTGTATGGAAATACCAGTTATTCTCACCAATGAAACTTGTGTTTACCCTTAGCTTCCACAGATATTTTGTG
Source organism: Macrotis lagotis (assembly GCF_037893015.1). Taxonomy (NCBI): domain Eukaryota; kingdom Metazoa; phylum Chordata; class Mammalia; order Peramelemorphia; family Peramelidae; genus Macrotis; species Macrotis lagotis. The sequence goes on along the minus strand of NC_133662.1, from coordinate 187,722,797 downwards.
AGATGTTGCCATAGAGATGTGTGGCATAAAGTGCTAAGAATCTTCATGTATGCCTATTAGACTAATATTCAAGAAAGACTCTAGATTGTTAGTGCCACTAACTAGCTATGTGATTGTCACTTGTTTCCAGCTCAGAGCCTCAATTTCTTCAGATGTAAAATGGACTCAAAGGCTGTTTTGTAATGTGAATTGTTTAAAAGTGCTTTATGTCCAAAAGGAGAGTGGATTCATTACTTACAGAGTAAAAGATACCTGAGGATAGACTTTTAGGCCTTTGAAATAATTAACTAAAAGGTAAACTTCATTAAGTAGTAGCTGGAGCTAAGAAAACACATTCACACATTTAAAAAAAAGGAAATGGATAATTAGAGAAACCAACAATCAAAAGGATCAGAGAACCAGGAAATGCCATAGATAGAACTTTAATGAAATATTTATGACTATGATAATATTAGATTACAAATGAGACCTCCACCTGAGAAAGCTTGATTTTTGTATTGATTACAAAAGAGCCTATAATTATCTCTTTCCTGGTTTTAAGTCTCTCTGTCTCTCTCTGTCTCTGTCTCTGTCTCTCTCTGTCTCTCTGTCTCTCTCTCTCCCTCCCTCCTTTCTCTGCTCTCTTTCTCCCTTCTTATATCTATTCCTTTCTCTCTTCCTCCCTCCCCACTTCCTTCTTCCCTTCCTCTTTCTGCCTCCATCTTCTCCCTCCTTCCCTGCCTCCCTCCCTCTTTACCTGTCTCTCTCTAGCTCTGTTTCTGTCTCTCTCTCCCCCCTCCTTCCCTCCCTACGTTCCTTCCTTTCTGTCTCTCTGGCCCTCCTTCCTCTCTCCTCCCTCCTCCCTCTTTCTCTCCCTCTCTCTCAATATATCTTTATGTACACGCATACATATATGAACATATACATATATAATATTGTATTGCTTATTACATAATATATCAGTGTACCATAATGAAAAGGCATTTTCATCTGGTGGCTAGAATTCAGGACTAGGAATCAGAAAGACCTAGGTTTAATTACTGTATCACTTTTTTTATTTTAGAAAGTTTTATTTATTTTGAATTTTACAATTTCCCCCAATCTTGCTTTCCTCCCCCCACCCCCCACAGAAGGCAGTTTGTTAGTCTTTGCATGATTCGCATAGTATGCACTGATTTAAGTTGAATGTGATGAGAGAGAAATCATGTCCTTAAGGAAGAAATGTAAAGTATGAGATGTAGCAGAATTATATAATAAGACAACATTTTTTTTAAAAAAAATTAAAGGTAATAGTCTTTGGTCTTTGTTCAAACTCCACAATTTTTTCTCAAGATACAGATGGTATTCTCCATCAGAGATACCCCAAAATTGTGTCTGATTTTGCCCTATTGGTATGGGCAAGTGCATTAAGTTGATCATCACTCCCATGTTGCTGTGAGGGTGTACAGTAATCTTCTGGTTCTACTCATCTCATTCAGCATCAGTTCATGCAAATCCCTCCAGGCTTCCCTGAATTCCCATCCCTCCTGGTTCCTAATAGGACATTACACACATATACCACAGTTTGTTAAGCCATTCCCCAATTGATGTATATTCCCTTAGTTTCCATTTCTTTACCACCACAAACAGAGCTGCTTATGAACATTTTTGTACAGATGATAGTTTTACTGTTTTTCATAATCTCTTCAGGGCATAGCCCTGCAATGTGACCCTGAGCAAATCACTTACCTCTAGGTATGCTATAAGCTGCTCCCTATATGACCAGAAAGATCTATTACCATAAAGGAGATTCTTTTCCTCATTGAAGGATCATTCTCACACTATTGGAATCACACAGACTTAGAGTAATCCAGTATACATTCACAGAGTTGGAAAGGACCTTAGAGGTCGTGAAATTCAACCTGGACCTAAAACATAATCAGCAAATATTCATTCAGCCTTTGCTTGAAGATCTCTAGAGAAGGGCAACATTCATTCTCCATTGAGGCAGGTTATTTAAGAGTCCTTGTTTTTAGTAAGCATTACTTTTTATCAAGTAAAAATTTGCATATGTGTATTATATACAAGTCTCCTAAAAAGTATTGTGTGGTGTGGGTTGTTGAATCATTTCAGTTAGGTCCAACATTCTTTGTGGCCCCCTTTTGGGATTTTCTAGGCAAAGATGCTCTAGTGGCTCCACTAGGTACCAGATGGACCTCATTTCCTCTTCCATCTCATTTTATAGATGAGGAACTAGAAAGGGTACCAGGCTGAATTTAAACTCTTAAAAATGAATCTTCTTGATTCAAAGCTTAGCTCTCTATCCACCATATCACCTAGCTGCCCAATGTGTTGGATAACTGGTGGCATAGATTGAAATGGTTACTTCCTCTTGTTTAGACACTACTCTTTTTAATAAATCTAAGTTGTCATTGAATTTTTTGGCTACCATACAACAAATTTTATTATGATTGATTTGTATTGAACTAATTAGACTAAGTACAATCAAGCCAAGAAGCATTTATTAAGGATGCATTATGTTTCAGTATTCTAAACACAAATATAAAGAGGGAAAAAAAGACAGCTCTCAAGGAGCTTATATTTTAATAGGAGGAAGTGGTGGGGAAATGAAGATATCCAACAGTAGGCATTCTAGGGAGAAGAGTAAGGAATTCAGTCTGAAAAAGATAAAGATATGAGTAACCTGGGATCATCTTTTTAAATGGAGGAAGGGTCTGGGAGGAACCAACCAATCAGAGAGTACATAGGAATGCTAGGTCCTTCCAGTGGGAGAAGATAAAAGCCAGAATGAGCTGCCAAATTAGACAGGTATCTGGGGTGTTATAGAGGAGAGCTGGGAGTGAATGTCGAGTCTCATACATATATTTATGCCTACATGTGTATCATAATGTTTTATGGGGAACAATTTGATGTAAAGTCTATTTGAAGTCTAAAGATCTGAGTTTTAACTCTGTTGCTACTATTTGCTATTTGTATTAAAAAGAATACAATCTAAGTTGTCATTGAATCCTTTGACTACCATATAACAAATGATATTGTGATTGATTCATATTGACCTAACATCTTTTTAGTCCAGTTAAGGGCAGTCATGTCAAGAAGCAAAATGGGTACATGATTTATACATAACAGGTAGTACCATTACCTTGAACAAATCATTTCACATTCCCAAAACCTTAGTTTTCTCATTTATAATACAGTGATAGCAATACGAGTAGTTCTTATTTCACAGAATTGTTAAAAGAATTAAATAAAGGTGCATCAAGTTTCTCAATATGATTCACTACTATTATATTTCCATGAAATATATGTGGACACAAGAAGTGTTTACCCTTAGCTTCCACAGATATAGGTAGACACATAATGACTAAAATAAATTCATTCTACCATACTGATGGGCATGTACTAATGTCTTTCTTCAAAATTTACCAAAATACCCTCAAATTTGAAGGCTAGATTAGATACTGTCATAGATTGTAAAGATTGTAAAGAGTGAATTTTGTCTACTCATTCATTTAATTTTAGCTTGCAAACTTCTACCAGTGAACTCCCCTATAATAGTCAGTCAGTAGATGCAATTGTCTCTAAGAAAAGACATTTACTAAAGTGGCATAGTAAGAGCAATAACTAAAAATTATCTCCATAAACACACTGAGGTGTAACCTCCCACAGATACCCACTGTCACAGAAAGAGTGAGTATAGTCTTAGAGTTCAATAGTGGTGAGGCAATCATGTAGCCATCTCCACACACCTTCAGCACTTCAGGATTCAGACCCTTTCTTTGCTGTTGGAATATTCTTGCTACTTGCCTTGTAGGCAGCTTCTAAGCTGGACAAGTCACTGATCTGAGCTTCTTGGGTCTGTTTCTGTTGTAACTCAGATCTTTGAGACCAGAACTATTTCTTTCTTGAATCTATAGTTGACTCTCTTCTCAGCTGCCATGATCACACTCCTTGGAACTTCAATCTTGAACTCGTGAAATGTCTGACAAATGTTTCTTGCTAGCATCTTATTGAGTCTTGCTGAAAAAATGTCATGACCAATGACAGTGAAGAGAAAAATCAGAACACAATCCCAGAAGAGGTGATGAAAGATGCCCTCAAGGGATGGGTTCCCACTTGACTGTGGGTATTCTGGCAAAGTTGCCTAAACAAGAGTTAAATTTGACCTTTTAAAGATTATCATGAATATGATCCACTTTCTCCAGGCTCACTTAATCTTTCAGGCTAGGAGAAATTTGTTTATACTTCATAATAGGATAACCAGAGGTCAAAATGGGTAAATGTTACACATAAAGGGTGATGTCATAGGCAAATTAGGAGAGTATGGAATAGTTATCAGATCTATGAATAAGAAAAGAATTTAGGACCAAAGAAAATATAAAGAACTTTTATTTGTTCAAAAATAATCATAGCAGCTCTTTCTGTGGTGTCTTAGAATTGGAAATTGAAGGGATAACCATCAATTGGGAAATAGTTAAATAAGATATGGTATATGATTGTAATAGGATTTTATTGTACTATAAGAAATGACAAGAAGGATGATTTCTGAAAAGCCTAGAAAGACTTCCATGAATTGATGCAAAGCAAAGTGAATAGGACCAGGAGAACTTTATATACAGTAACAATAATATTGTTTGATGAAGATTTGTAAATGATTTAGTTATTCTCAATAATACAATGATCCAAGACAACCCAAAGAGTTAATGATGAAGCATACTATCTATCCACCTTCAGGGAAAGAAATGATATTGTTTGAATACAGATTGAAGTACTGTATTTCCCCACATATAAGACACACCCTTTTTAAAAAATTTGGGGTCTAAAAACTGGGAGTGTATTATACTTGTAGATTTTTTTTGTGCATTTCCCACTTTTTCATGCTTGTTTTTGCACATTGTAGTTTCTTACTTGCATTTCCCATTTTTTTGTGCTTGCTGTCTTTGCACTCATTGTTTCACATTTGTTACTGTTATATTAGGTTATTTTTTGCTGCATTCTGCCCAGAAATCGTTCAAAAAAGATTTTCATAGAGTGTTCAATTCAAGTTCAAAATGATCCAGTTTGCAAAAGTGAATGGAAATCGTGCTGGTGAATGTCAGTTTGGTCCTCTAACTAAGAAAACAATCTGAGACTGGCTAAGGAGAGAAGAAACCCTATTGAAAACATCCTGGCACAAGAAGGCTATGAGAGGCATGTCAGCAAAATGGCCAGTCAGAGAGGGAATTGAAGAGATAGATTAAAGAGCAAAGGGCAAGTGGAATTCTTGTGTCCACAAAGATGGTTCAGCATGAGGCAAGAAGAATTGTTGATTAAAAAGTGATTGATTTCAAAGGATACATGGTGCTTCAGGTTCATGAAACAGAATGGACTAAGCATGTATCCACACATCAGGCTTGCCCAGGGAGTACTTGTAGTCAGCCCCCAGAAAAGAACACAGCCAGGAGAGTGGTCAGAGCCTCTCCTAAGACAATGATTCATCATCAAACACAAATGAGGATGAGCTAATGGATGGGAGTTTGGACAGTGATGAGTTGTATGACTTTTGTGATGAATAATATTTGAGTTCAATGATTCTATGTAAAATTTTTTTTCAAATTTTGGGCCCCAAAATTAAGGTGTGTCTTATACATGGGCACGTCTTATACTTGGGGAAATATGGTATGGAAATATGGTATATTTCATTTTTTTCTTTCATTCTTTTTCTTTTATTTGAATCTTCTTGTAACAAATGTTTACTATGGAAAGGTTTTACATGATTGAACATGTACAACCTATTGCTTACCATTTCAAGGAGGGAGAGGTGAGGGAGAAAGGGAGGGATAGAATTTGAATCTCAAAACTTTACAAAGAAAACAAATGATAAAAAATTATTTTAACATATAATTAGGGAATATATTTAAAGAATAACCAGACACAGTTGAATCTTCACAGTAATTTTAATATCTCACTGTCTGTTTCTTACTTTTGTAACTTCAGCAAGACTCCAAGGAAGGGGGGTGGGGAGGGGATGAATCAATTGGTCAGGAGCTACCTACATACCTTACAATAGGAAGATCAAAAGACTCCAACCTTTGTTGTGACTGAACAGAGCAGAAAGGTTGAATTTCAGCAAATTTGAGTTACTGTTACTAGAAGTTATGAGTTTTTGTTCTATTCTCTTTGTAGTCCCCCTTGCTTCCCCACCTTCATCATTGTGCAAGTTTCTGGACTCCAACCCCCTGACCCTTTTGTTTTTTTCTACCACCAAATAGCAGTCCTAAGAAAACAAGTCAGTTGGGGTTTGTACATTGGATTTTTAACATTTTTTCTGCTTAGTTTAGTTTTATTTTAAACTTGAAGGGGGGAGTGGTGAGGGTTGCAATTTTTTCGTCCTTCATAATGAGATCCAAATATTACCCAGCAGCCCCATGGTAGGGTGAAGAATTACAGTGGAGGAGGGGAGGAGGAAGATTGGAAGGAGACACAAAAAGGTGGAAAGTCTGCTAATCTATAATTAACAAAAGGTAAAAAGAGGGACCTTCTGAAATCCTAGCTTGGGGGCCCCCAATGAAACTTACATCACCAATTGTCCCAGTTCCAGTTCTGAACTCCTCTCTGGCTTAAAGCCTGAATGAGGTTAAGATTTGTTAAGTTATAAAAGAAATTAATGGGTATTTAGCAGGGCAGGGCAGGGCATGCATGTTAAAAATTAAGCCAGAATGAAGAGGAAAGCAGTATGATAAAGGGGTCTCAACTCCTGCTCAGACCTTCTCTAAGTCCCTTCTTTGTATCTTGTATACATTCTTATTTCCAACATATATGCTTCCTCATATACTCTTAATTTCTTGCCAAGCAAATTCACATTCCCTTTGTCATTTCCATTCAAATTGGGAAGATAAGAGTCTTCAGAAGTAAATAGCTTTAGTGTGGGCTGTGTAGTATCTACTGTTTCTATGCATTTGTCCTCAAGTGGTTTGTTGTTTTTTTCCTCTTTGAAGGGAGTTCTTGCTGCCAGTCAGCCTATAATAGGGGGTGGGGAGCTCTATCTTGTGCCATAAGACAAAGGGCTTATTGCTTCTAAAAAGGTCATTGTAAAATGACTAAAGAAGAACATGGCCATGAAAACTGCAAGAAGAATGCCCCCAGAAGGACCCACTGGAGGCTTTATAGAGACAAGCAAACTTGAGGAGGGAAGAAATTTAATGAATATTTGAACTAAAAGAAGTCAATTCTATGATCAAAATCTGCTGATTGCAATTGCTTTAACCCTATACCTATAATTAGGAGATTGATCCAAGACTGTTAGTCATCCAAATGTATTTAATTCTATATTTCCCCAAATTTACTCTGCTTGATCCTACTGAATTCTAAGACACATGGTAGGTACATTTGCTAGGGAAGAGATGTGGTTACTTCTGATTTGGAGAAATGAGAGTGGAAATTCTGACCAATGGAAGATCTGCAACCTAATATTACCTTTTCCTTAAGGGGATGAAAGAAGTGTGGAAATAGGTAGTCAGTCATTACTTAGGTGCAGAAAAATTTGATGCTCACTTAACTTCTTAGGTCCTCAGTTTACTCATCTGTAAAATGAACAAATAGGACAGGAATGGATTTGAGTCACAGAACTATATAGTTTCCGAGGAATTAAAAATAAATAACACAGAAGTCAATGGAGGGGCTCATGGTATGTGAGAGCTATCTGCAACATATAATATTTAAGAGATATTGAAGAACTAAAAGATATCAACAAGTAATTGAATAAAAAAGATAATGGGCTAGTTCAAACAAGGGAATGGAAAAGGATAGCATGTGTTCCATTGATATCCTCCTTATGTCTGGAGAAAATAAGAAAGGCCACCATCACTAGAGTACCTCCCCATCTTTTATGATGAACTTAAAGGTGGGTAGGGAAAAGTATTGTACGTGAGGGGCAAATTCATTTTGGAGTATCTTATTAGGAAAAACTATTCAAAACACTGAGATCATTCATCTATTTCAGTAAAATGACCTTCTAAAGTAAACATTTTTTAATTTGGTGACCTTGGGATGCTATGTGAAAGCATGCCTGAGGGATATATTTATTGTTGTTCAGGCATGTCTGACCCTTCATGACTACATGGCAAAGATACTGACATGCTCTGCCATTTCCTTCCTCCTAAAGGCAAATATAAGTGAAGTGACTCACTCAGAGTCAAATAACTAGTGAGTTTCTGAGACTGAATTTGAACTCAGTCTCCCTCACTCCAAGACTGGCTTTCTACCCACCAATCTTCTACTGAATATATAAAGAAAATTGGTGGTACTTGCTATATGAAGTTACACAAGATACTGGATGAGAGATCCTAGCAGCAATTTGTACTATATGGCAGAATCCATGCCTGCCTTGCCTCAGAATCCATGGTTTCCAAAATACCCAATATATAACAGGTACCATTTTCTACATAAAATTCTCAGTTTATTGGTGCCCTCTTCCCATCCACATTACCATGTATTTACTTTGCACTCATTTTAAGTGGTAATATGATATAATGAATACATGATGCCGTGGAAGGAGGAATACTTGGGTTCATGTTCCATTTCTATTAGTATTAGAATGAATCCTCAACAAGTAACTGACATGCCTAAGCAATTCTTTAAGACTCTTAAGTTGTAGGATGGAGGAAGAGGCAAGATGGTGGCACAAGAACAGGTTTTCCCAGGAGCTCTCTTCCAAAAATATTTCAAAAACCTTAAAATTATGACTCTAACTAAATTTTTGAGAGACAGAACCCATAGAAAGATCCAATGAGACAATTTTCTAGCCCAAGGTAACCTGGAAGATTGTGGGAGAGCTCTGCTCCAAAGGGTTGGAGGGGGTGTCAGTGCAGCCAGGATCACCAGGCAGGAAGGAAGGAGTTTCAGCTGTCTGGAAACAACCCACTGGGGCCTGGGTCCCTGGGAGCACTGGCTTCTGGCAGCAGAAGCTGTTTCCTGACCTGCTAACCCAGGGAACACCAAGCACAACTTGGAAAAGCAGCGAGGAAACTTCTGCCAGAATGAGTGGGGAGCCAGCTTGGCCCTCAGTGCAGCCACAGTCTTAGCTGCAGCCCAGATCCTAGGAAACAGAAGCAGGCCCATGGAGACACACAGCAGGGAGCTGCTCAGAAGCTGCTCCCAAAGCTCTCAAGCCATGGAAGATAAGGGGGTAGGGGTGGGGGGAGACTGAGGTCTCTCCTCTGTCTCTAGAATGGGACCCTGGTGCTCTGTCCTATTTAGACCCTGGTCTGAGCCCCCATACTGCCATAGCAGAACAGTGACCCTCCTCATGGCTCCAGGGCAGAGGGGTGTGCTTGTGGTTATCCACAGACCACAGCATAGGCAGGAGAGCAGTTAGAGCTTCTCATAAGACCTTGAAAGAACTGAGGTCCTTGCAGGGTTTCCCAATAATAGTCAAGAACTTGGGAAGCACCCCAAAATGAGGGCACAGACTGGGGAAATGAGTAAACAGAAAAAGTAAATCTGACAATTATATCATAGACAATTACTTTGGTTCCATGGAGAATCAAAACATACACTCAGAAGATGATAAAGTCCAAGCTTCTGTATCCAAAGCCTCCAAGAAAACTTGGAATTGGGCTCAGGCTATGACAGAGTTCAAAAAAGATTTTGAAAATCAAGTGAGGGAAGAAGAGGAAAAAAATGGGAAAAGAAATGAGAGAGATGCAAGAAAAACATGAAAAACAAGTCAGCAGTTTAGTCAAGGAGATCTAAAAAATGCTGAAGAAAACATGTTTAAAACCAGTTTAGGTCAAATGGATAAAACAATTCAAAAAGTTATTGAGGAGACGAATGCTTTAAAAAGCAGAATTGGCCAGATGTAAAATGAGATAAGAAAGCTTTCTGAAGAAAATAACTCCTTCAAATGTAGAATGGAGCTAAAGGAAGCTGATGACTTTGTGAGAAATCAAGAAACAATAAAACAATGCCAAAATAATGAAAAACTAGAAGAAAATGTGAAATATCTCATTAAAAAAACCAACTGACCTAGAAAACAGATTGAGAAGAGACAATTTAAACATTATTGGGCTATCTGAAAGTCATGATCAGGAAAAGAGCCCTGACTTCACTTTTTTAAGAAATTCAATAGGAAAATTTTCCTGACATCCTAAGCACAGAGGGCAAAATAGAAATTGAGAGAATCTACTCATCTTCTCCTGAAAGAGATCCAAAAAAAAAAATGACGCCCAGGAATATTATAGCCAAGTTCCAGAACTCTCAAATCAAAGAGAAAGTATTACAAGCAGCCAGAATGAAATAATTCAAATACTGTGGAGCTACAGTCAGCATTACACAGGACTTAGCAGTGTCTACATTAAGGACTCGTAGGGCTTGGAATATAATATTCCTGAAGGCAAAAAATCTTGGAATGCAACTAGAATCTTACCCAGAAAAACTGAACATCCTTTTCCAGGAGAAAAGATGGACTTACAATGAAATAGGGGAATTTCAAATGTTCCTGTTGAAATGACCCGAGCTAAGGGGCGGCTAGGTGGTGCAGTGGATAGAGTACTAGCCCTGGAGTCAGGTTCAAATCCATCCTCAGACACTTAATAATTACCTAGTGTGTGGCCTTGGGCAAGCCATTTAACCCCATTGCCTTGCAAAAAAAAAAAAAACTAAAAAAAAATGAACAACAAGAAATGACCAGAGCTAAACAGAAAGTTTGATCTTCAAGTACAGGACTCAGGTGAAGCATAAAGAGAGTGGATGAGAAGGGAAAATTATGAGGGATTTAATGATGTTGAATTGTGTGTATTCCTACATGGGAAGAGGATATTGATAATACTCTTATGAACTTTCTCATTTATTAGATCAGTTAGGAGCATATATATAGACAAGGCACAGGAGGGAGATGAATTTGAAAGCATAATATATTGTAAAAATGGAGTCAATGGGTGAAAAGGGAATGTACTGGGAGAAAGAAAAAAGGAGAATAGAATAGGCTTGGAAAATATAAAACAAGTCAATATGGGAATGGAGATTCAATAAAACAGGCTGATTGCAGTGGTCGGTGGCGGTACCTTAACAACAAAATTAAAGGACTGTATCCTCCTTTCTATTAACAATGGATAAGTAAACTGACTTTGAAGGATCCTAGAGAACATTTGAGAAATATGAAATAATAAGCTCAGTAGTCTAGTTGTATTCCAGTTTGATTTACTTCTTTTTTTATTACTATAAATTTTCATCTTTAATATTTTTCTATTCTGCATGTAACACTTTTAGATTAGTTTCTATATAGCAAATATATACATATATATTATACACTGAAAGACAGTATTGTATAGTGGATAGGGTACTTACAGTTAAGAAGATTAGGGTCTTACCCTAGACAATTATTTTATGATCCTGGGCAACTCAATCTCTCTGAAGCTCAGTTTCCTCATCTGTAAAATTGAGTTTTATACAAAACACCTGCCTCAGGGTTGTTGTGAGATTCAAATGAAATAACATACAAAGCACTTTGTAAATACTATATAAATATCATTAGTATGTAAATATATGTATATAGTTGCGTATAACATTTAGACTCTAAGCACAAAAGTTACTTCTCATTTTATATAAATTTTTGTAAGAAATAGACTAATGTAGAAAGAAAATTATCATACTTTACATCTCTATTCTGATCACATTTTAAATATGTTCTACTTTCCTAGTTTCTTCATAAGGTCATTTTTGTGGCAGTGATATAGCTGCCAGAGAGTTAATTTATTCCATTCCAAAAGCTACTGAATTTTAGCAGTAAGTTAACTGATCAATTTGTTGTTTTATCTCAGCTGTCTCAACAGGAAGAAGCAGAGCTGAATAAGCTCATATCTGTGATACTCTGGGCAAAATGGATGCATAAAATGCATTAGAATGGCAAAGTAATATGTGTGGCCCATGTTTGGCAAAACTTTCTGACACACTCATTTTTCAAGCTTCTAAGAAACAGTGGAGCTTTTCAAGCTTTTCAGCTAATGGTTTAGCATTACCATATGGCCTCCTCTGCCTTTTATCCCCATCTTTCAGCATGTCTTTGCATCATTTTCTTCTATTATTATATAAACTCCTTAAGTGCTGAAACTGTCTTGCTTCCCATTGTTTGGATTCATAACTCTTAGAACAGAGTTTGGTACATAGATAAGCAATACATTCTCTCTCTCTGTCTCTCTCTGTCTCTGTGTCTCTGTGTCTCTGTGTCTCTCTGTCTCTCTCTCTCACACACACACACACACACACACACACACACACACACACACACACACACACACACACTCCCTCTGTCCCCACCACCAACCACTCTCTATATCCCCCATCTTTTCCTTTTCCATCTAACATGTGACTATTTTTTCACCTGAGGGCATCACAGAAGATAAAGTAGGATTTCATGGGATAGCAACTTAATCACAGAATCACAAATTGGAGAGTAGGAAGCAACTTCAGGGGCCACCTACTTTAACCTGTAATCTTTTTGCTTGTTATTGTTTGCTGTTATGCATTCATTTTTCAATGGTAATCAACTCTTCCTGATCTCATTTGGGATTTTCTTGGCAAAGATATTGTAGTTTGCCATTTCCTTCTCCAAAACCATAATCTAATCACCACCATAACATTTTCAACAAGTGGATTAATCTTGATTTTTCTCACAATAACAAGGTAAATTATATAAATCATATCATGTCACATTTGATATGCTATATATCTGTTTATTTATATGTATGCATATAACACAGACTACCTTAACCCCTCCTGCCTATTGGCTAGATTTGTTACATCTCACCTCTGCTCCAGATTTCCCTACTATCATTAGGCTGGTGTGGGGGGAGGAAGCTACGCTCTCTGCAAATGACTCCAGTCCTATTTTGATGTTGTTCCCTCAAGTCTAAGGGGTGGTCTCCTGCATTTCAGATTCATTTAATCATTAACATTCAGCTTTTAACTAATTAACATTAGCTTTTTTATTGTTAATTTTTAAAAAATTTTATTTATTTAAGGCAATGGGGTTAAGTGACTTGCCCAAGGTCATATAGCTAGGCAATTATTAAGTGTCTGAGGTCGAATTTGAACTCAGGTACTCCTGACTCCAGGGCCGGTAATCTATCCACTGTGCCACTTAGCTGCCCAACATTAGCTTTTACAAAGAAATACTTAACTTAAAGTTATAATAACATATATACAAACCATGTAGTTCAATTTCTATAGAGCACAGTACCAGTTTCAAGTTCCTAACCCTGCTTGTGCCTGAGTTCCAAGTATTCTCATTTCTCAGAACTTCTGAGACAGGCTGGATGATGGCAACATCCTTTCTGTAACCCTGAATCCAAGATTGCTATGGCTCAAACTCCCAACTTCAGTGGAATTCACTACCTGAAAATGAGGACAAATAAACAGAACAGAAACATCCTTAGGTATAAAAGGTAGGATGGAGCAAAGAAGGTATTCTTCCTGCAAGTCCAATTTATTGTGCCTGCCCTGTGGGGAAATTGTATCCACTGGATACAAGGAAGAATTCTTGGGAAAAAGAGAGATGGTCCTACATGGTGGAGGCTTTTTTAAAAAAAATATTATTTTAATCTTTTTAATTGCATACAAAGAGAGTTTTCAACATTCATCTTTTTTGTAAGCTTTCAAATTGTACATTTTCTCCCTCCCTCCCTCCTTTCCCTTTCCCCTTCTCACATAGCAAATAACTAGACATAGATTATACATATACAATAATATTTAGTCATGTTGCCAAAGAATAATCAGAACTAAAGGGGGGAAACCATGAGAAAGGAAAAAAACTATAAAACAAGTTTTAAAAAATGAAAATAGTATGTTTTGGTCTCCATTTTGACTTCATATTTTTCCCCCAGTTGTGGATGGCCTTGTCATCACAAGTCCTTTAGAATTGCTGAGAGGAACTAAGTGTCTTAGTTGATCATTCCACAATGTTGCTGTTACTATGTACGATGTTACTCCTGGTTTTGTTCACTTCACTCAGCATCAGTTCATGCAAGTTTTTTCAAGCTTTTCTGAAGTACATCTGATAGTAATTTCTTTTTTTAGTTTTTAAATTTTTTAATGTTTTAGCTTTCATTTTATAACATGATAAATAAAATTCCTATCTTTTTTATGTTTTGAATTTTACAATCTTTCCCCCAACCTTCCTTCCCTCCCTCCACCCCACTAGAGAAGGCAATCTGATAATCTTTACCCTGTTTCCATGCTATACATTGATCAAAATTGAATGTGTTGAAAGAAAAATCCTATCCTTGAGGAAAAAATAAAATATGAGATAGAAAAATTATGTAGCACATATTTTTTTAAATGAAGGTAATAGTACTTTGTTTTAATTCCACAATTCTATACAATGGTATTCTCCATTGTAGATACTCTAAAATTATCCCTGATTATTGCACTGATGAAGTGACCAAGTCCATTAAGTTTCCTAATCATGATTTCTTACAGAACATCATTGCATTCGTATTACTACAGTTTGTTCAACTATTCTTCAAATGATGGACATTTCTAATTCTTTGGACATGGGTCAGTTTTAAAGACACAAATTGTTTCAGTGATGCAACTCATTTTGATTTCGTAGACACTCAGAGGAAGTTCCTTGTTTACGTGGTAGGAAAATACAAGATGCAAGATACTTTTATGTTAGCAATCTGAACATGCTCTCAAGGCCCCCTTACTCAAAAATATAAATACACATGTACATAATACATTTTGCATACAAATATGTATGCATGTGTGTCCATACAATATTGATGTGGACTTGTGTACACATAGGTAGGTTATATACAAGCACAAATGTGTATCCATTTATGTATTTACATATATACACTAAAATCTCACATCTAAAGTTAAAAATAATTTCAAAAGTTAAATAAAATGAATTATTTAACAACTAGACAAAATCAAGGAAGAGCTTGGATAAAAATATTTCCAGGTGTATTGCCAAATAAATTATAGTAGCAATGATTACTAATGGATCTCAAAGAAAGAAATGACCATTTCAGTATGAACTTTAAAATGATTCTAATTATTCTATTCTGAAACAAAAATTTACTTAGTGTGTTAAAGACTCTGGAACTATTTTCTTAACTGCAATGAAAGAATGAGTCCTCAGAAGGCAACTCTACTCCCCCACCAGGTTCTAAGAGGAGTGATTTTTCTATTTTAGTACTACAACTCACAACACCCCTCCATGCTTTCTTTCCCATAACTATCAATCAATGTGAATTTTTGAAAAGAGGTATTTAAGATACAGTAATAATGGTAAGTAATTTATTAAGATACAGTTTTTAAAAAGATGGTATATTGCATCCCTCAAATATTATATCAATGGTATATACAGAGTTCATGGGAAAGTAGGCTCAAACTTTAGAGCACATTCTCAAACAGATTAACTCATAGTTTTTAGAATCCCTTTTGCTAGCATCCTCAAGTTTTATAATCATCACTCTATCTTTGATATGTCTCCTTTAAGAGTCTTGAAGTTCATTTTCCCAGTATGTTGTTTGTCCTGGACCTCATTGTGGACAGTTTTGTTATCTCTTCTGGGAATGTTGCTAGAATGTAAATAGTAACTACAAAGTCTTTCAGAACTTTCAAAGTTCATAAGGTCTTCCTCTGTTCAAGTAGCAGGACATGGGAAGGAAAGACAGGGACTTACTGTTCCTACCAAGTAATTTTTTTCTCATAGTTTTGACTGGAACTTCTGTCTCTTCACCACAAGGATATTTGGGTTATAATTTGACTTACTCTTTTATAGAAGACATCCAAAGTGCAATCACAGATCCTCAAAGTATTTATACTTCACTATTTTATCCAATGGCTTTCAAAGCTATCTTACACCTAGTCTGACATCCTCAATTGATTGATTCAATTGAAGCATTTAAGTGAAGTGGGTTGATAATCAAATTTATTCAATAGTACTGTGGACAAGTTCATTAACCTTGGCAGTGTCCTTTTCAAGGAGATACACATTGACAATGAGTTTGACACTTGCATTGCCAAAATTAGCTCAGTATTTGGGAGACTCTGAAAGAAGTTATAGGAGAGAAGAGACTTGTAGACTGACTACCAAACTGAAGGTCTAAATGGCCACTGTGCCAATCTCATTACTATATGCCTGTGAAACCTGGACAGTCTACCAGTGCCATGTCAGGAAATTGAATTACTTCCATTTAAATTATCTTAGGAAGATTCTGAAGATCACCTGAAGATATCAGACATTGAGGTCCTTTCTGGAACGAAACTGCCAAGCATTCAAACATTTCTACAGAAAAGCAATTACAATGGGCTGGATATGTTGTTAGATTGCCAGACATGTGCTTGCCAAAAAAACTATTTTTTGAAGAACTCACTCAGGCATCCTCAGATTTTATAATCATCACTCTATCTTTGATATGACTCCTTTAAGAGTCTTGAAGCTCATTTTCCCATTATGTTGTTTGTCCTGGACCTCATTGTGGACAGTTGTTATCTCTTCTGGGAATGCTGCTAGAATGTAAATAGTAACTGCAGTCAGAAGGGGTCAGAAGAAGAGATACCAAGACACCCTGAAAGTCTCATTGAAGAACTTTAGAATTGATTGTATAGCATGGGAGACACTGGCATAGGACCACCCAGCATGGCATGTCCTCATCAGTGAGGGGGCTGTGTTCTATGAGGAAGGAAGAATTGAAGCTGCTCAAAGGAAATGGGATATCCATAAGTTTAGAGACCCAACCCAGGTGTTTACATGGACTTTTTGTGCCCAACCGGTGGCAGAGAATTCTGAGCTCCTTTTGGTCTGATCAGTCACAGTAGGACACATTGTAATTTGTCTCAAACACAGTCATGTCATTTCAGTCTTCTTCAATAATGAAGGACAAGAACCAACCAACCAACTAATTACTCATAGTAATATTATCCCATAAAGAATATCAGGACTAGAGTATTTTATTAATTTCTTTAAGTAAGAGAATATGTAGAGTGATTGATTCAATCAGCTCCCACTTTAAAAGTAAAAAATATATATCTAATCTGTATAAAGCACCAAAGAGTATTAAAAGTATATGTCTAGGGGCAGCTAGGTGGTGCAGTGGATAGAGCACCGGCCCTGGAGTCAGGAGTACCTGAGTTCAAATCCAGTCTCAGACACTTAATAATTACCTAGCTGTGTGGCCTTGGGCAAGCCACTTAACTGCATTTGCCTTGCAAAAAAAAAAACCTAAAAAAATAAGTATATGTCTAGCCAGTTTTGCTGTTTTGAGTGGTCACTTGTCTCTGCCAGTTTGGAGAGGTTAATTGCCACTTGAGTAACTAAATAACCTTATTTTCCTCTCTAGTTCAGAATGAAGAGATTTTAAAATCAAGTGTATTGTAAGAAAGCAAAATACAATATTAACATACAGAAAAATAAACAAATACCCTGGTGTTATGCCAGGAATTCTATTTTCCAAATGCCTCCAAAACTCCTGTCTTTAGATAGTAGTCAGGGAATTTAAGGGCAATGGCACAAGCCAAGTGAGTATACAGTACATTTCCATCAAATATAGGATTGGAATGGACGACACTAAACTTCAAATTCATCAATATAGAAAAATCCAAGATGAGGAAACTCCCCATATGTCAAGCAAGTTCTAGTCTTAGAGGATTAGCTAGTACACTGAGATTTGTCCTGAGTCACACCATCAACATATGCCAGAGTAACTTGAACCCAGCTCTTCCTGATTCTGAAATAATATTTTTAATCTATCTATCATAGACAGGCTGCAATAAAAGTAATAGCTCACATTCCTTTAATTGTTTACAAAGTATTATCCTCAAAACAACCCCTTTAAAATAAGTAGCATCAGGGTGGCTAGGTGGTGCAGTGGATAGAGCACCGGCCCTGGAGTCAGGAGTACCTGGGTTCAAATCCGGTCTCAGACACTTGATAATTACCTAGCTGTGTGACCTTGGGCAAGCCACTTAACCCCATTTGTCTTGCAAAAATCTCAAATAAATAAATAAATAAGAAATTTGTAAAATCTTAGATGTTTGACAAATTTTGCATTTTTATTCATGTTTATCATCAACATGACTTCTCTTATAGTAATAGGATAGACATTGACTAAGCACAGTTCAATTAAATTGAATATGCATTTTTGAGCATTTATGTATAAAGCACTCACTATCTTTGAAATAATTATCTCCTAAGATCAAGTTCAAAGCTTTCATAATAATGTCATTATGGAGAAAGCATTGAGTTTGGAAGAAGACCTGAACTCTAGTCCAAGCTTTTGTTTCAACTGGATATTTGGGTTTTTTGTTTGTTTGTTTCTGTTTTTAGATTTTTTTTTGCAAGGCAGTGGGGTTAAGTGACTTGTCCAGTCACACAACTAAATAAGTATTAAGTGTCTGAGGCCGGAGTTGAACCCAGGTTCTCCTGACTCCAGGGCCAGTGCCCTATCCACTGCGCCACCTAGCCGCCCCTCAACTGGATATCTGACACAGCATGTAGGCACAGCTTCTGAATTTGATGCTCCGAGTTCCCAGATCTGAGGATCACAGAAGGTAGTGCCCTTTTCTAAGGACCTTAGTAATAGTAATAATAATTATTATTGTTATATTTTCTAGGCATTGTGCCAAGAATTTTACATTAATTATCTCTTTAACCTACTTTAAGCACAAGATATATAAAAAGAAACAAAAAGGTAGTTCCTGCCTTTAAGAAGTCTGAGATCCAATAAAGGATACAATAAGTAAATGCATATTTACAACAACAACAAAGACAAACAATATCATACAAATTAGTTATATATAAGATAAATGGGAAATAATTAGGAAGGAAGGCACTAGAAGTAAGAAGGATTGGGAAAGACTTCCTGATGAAGATGGAATTTTAACTGAGTCTAAAAATAAGTCAGGGAAGTCAGGAGGCAGATATGAGGAACATTACAGGTATGGGGGGATAGCCAAAGTAAAAACTCAGAGCTAAGAGATGAAACATCTTGTTTGTGGAACAGTAAGATCAATGTCAGAGGATCAAAGCATATAGGAAAGGTAG
Source organism: Macrotis lagotis (assembly GCF_037893015.1). Lineage (NCBI taxonomy): Eukaryota > Metazoa > Chordata > Mammalia > Peramelemorphia > Peramelidae > Macrotis > Macrotis lagotis. The sequence continues at coordinate 187,703,788 of NC_133662.1, read as the reverse complement.
TAGAGGATCAAGTGGTAAAGGTCTTTGAAAGCCAAATGTAGGGTTTTCTGTTGTGAAAGAAATTATAATACTTCAAAGTAGATTGAATACATGAAGTGAAGACAGGAGTGGAACATGACCAAAAATTGTGAGCTTGAGTGACTTGAAAAATGGTAGTGTCTTCAATAATAATAGGAATTTAGGGAGAATAGAGGATTTGGAGGGACATATATTGCCTAAGAAAGCTAAGCAGGTGGTCATTTACTATCCAGTGGCAATGAAAATGGTAGGAGAATAATGCTGAGATAGCTATGGTAGATACCTTGGTTTGAGATATCACATGAAAATTGATTGATTGATGTGATGGATGTTAAAAACTATAGCTAATTGCAAATGGTTATTTAAAAATTATTGTTGAATTTGATATGGCAGATATTTCTCAGCAAACCCCATCTAAAATAAATCCCTCCCCTCTCCTGACAATTAATCAGTTATAAGGAGAAAGGAAGCAGGGGCACCCTTAACTTTGGCATATGATACAAATTTGCCAATAGTTGTAATTGATCAAAGATTTATTGTCTCTCCATGAGAATTTGTTTATATTGTTGTAATCGTTATTTGCCTTGTTCTTTTGAATCTACTGTCTTCACCTTGCTTCATTTCATGTAAATTTTTTGTAAGGTACTGTTCCTCTGTTATGTAGGCATTTTGGCTATAGACGTGGACAGCAAAAGAACATTGATGTAAGGAACACTGATAAAATCAGTTTGAGAAGAAACATACCCTTCTCAGAAAAAAAAAAACTGCTTGTAGGAAGGCACAGATTGTTCTGAGGATCTGAAAAAAAACTATTCTCCAGATAATAATTCTGAAAGGACCTGTTTGAATATAGATTACTGAGTTAAAGATGTCTTTAAGGCATTGTGGTCCATCAGTTCATTTTTATATACTTTTTTTAGAGGTCTAAGAGATAATCTAAATAAAATAGCTGCTTGAGGATGTTAAGATGACTTTTTTCAAGTGATACCTCGCATAAATGTGGAATCTTTTGAGTTTCATATCCTCAGTTAGAAGTAAATCACAGCTTATTAGGAATATTTGATTTGATATATTTAAAAACAAGAGAAGCGCATTAGGAGATGTCCAAATGAAGATAAAAGCAAGAGAAAAAATTGACATTAGGAATAGAAGAAAAAGGAGACAATGAGAGGTATTGCTTATGGAAGATTAAATAGACGATGGGAACTGAACTAAGAGGCATGTTCTACAAACATTTTGCTGGGTATCCATTATGATTAGAAAAGAAGTATTCCTGTACTAAGAGCTAATTGACTAGTTGGAGGTAGTATTGCCTTCTAGGATACTTTATAGGACATTTTTGGCCTTTGTTGTCTTTTATTGCCCTCAAGAGTTTTAGAGAAAGAGGGAGAGGTGGGAAAGGCCACCTTTACATCTACTTTGCAATGAGCTATGGTTATTGGAGAAGAGGAATGATATTGCTAAAATCTGATTGGTGCAAACAAAATCTCTTACTATTTAAAGAATTGACTTCATGGTCCCTTGGCTATATACAAATTTAAAAGGAAAAATTCCTTAGAGCACCAGAGAAAATCTAAAGAACTTGAAAGTTTTTCTGTCTTAGGATAATTACTTGCCAGTGAAATTTCTTAGCTGTTCTTCAGAACCCTGCCAAGGGTGGCTCACCTAAAAGAGCTTGACAGTGCTTCAGCAGTCTGAGAGTAGGGAAAAAAAGATGCCTTTGCCTGCAGGAGAATTGTTAAAACAAGCAGAGCAGATAGCAGAGAATCAATTTTTGCCCAACATGTGACTCATGACTATTCTTTAAAGAGAATAAGAAACATACTGAATTGCTCTAGCAAGATAGATATTTATGCATCCTTGTTCATTTTTCTTTTGGTTTTTGCAAGGCAACAGCATTAAGTGCCCAAGGTCATACAGCCAGGTAATCTTTATGTATTGAACTCAGGTCCGCCTGATTCCAGGGTCAGTGCTCCATCCTCTGTACCATCTAGCTGACCCTTTCCCTGTTAGTTTTATACCAATGCATGACTATGACCTCATGGAAATTGTATGGTTTGGTGGTAAAGTGAAACAGATTTATATTCTGGACTCAAAGATTACTGCAGACAGTGATCGCTGCAGTCATAAAATTAAAAGATGCTTCTTGGAAGGAAAGTTATTGCAAATCTAGACAACATACTAAAAAGCAGAAATATTGTCTTGCTGGAAAGGGTTCATGATGGTTTTTCCAATAGCAATGTACAGTGGTGAGAGTTGGAATATAAAGAAAGCTGAGCACCAAGCTGAGCACCTCAGTATAGATGCTTTTGAACTATGGTACTAGAAAAGACTTTTGAGAGTCCCTTACATAGCAAGGAGATCAAATCAATATTTAAAGAAATTAATTCAGACTGTTCATTTAAAATTCAAATACTGAAGATGAAGCTTAAATACTTTGGTCACATAATGAGAAGATAGGTTTCATTGGAAAAGACCTTGATATGGGGAAAGATGGAAGGCAAAAGAAGGGAAAACAGAATGAGCTGGATAAAAAGTGTCATGATGTCCAAGGAGTAATGAAGAGTGGGATGTTACTGAACAACAAATCTTTTCTAAAACCTCTGAAATCTGACATCTAATATTGACATTCAATTGTAAATGCATTTTCCAAGTTATCAATGAGCAAATCTAATCTCTTTTCTTATTTCTTTACAACACCTTTTTGACAGATGATTATTTTTTAGGATTATTATAACATAAAGGGACTTGTATATATTGTGGGGGAAAATAGGAAAATTGTTGGTTATGTGCTCACATTATTTGATTTGGAAGCTAATGAACACAGTCCTGATTTTTATACTATATAGGCAAAGTCAAATGGCCCCACATAAATTAGAAGTTGAAAGAGGTACTTGTTCTGCTTTCTCCTTTATTCTCTGTTTTCCCCTAGAATCCTGTGCCTGAATGCCTAGTTCTGAATTGGGGGCAATGGGAGGGAGACAACTCCTATGACTGTAACTGGATTTATTCATTCAGTTGATCTTTTTTTCCTTCCCCTCTTCTTTCCTATATTACTCATGGAAATGCCCAGAACATTTTATTAGGAGTGTTGCCCAGGAAATTTTATTTTTTCAAGTCAAACAATTAAATATTCAGTTGTGATAGACATTTTTATTCATTAAACTTAAGTTACCTAAATTTATTTTTAATTAATAGGTAGATTACTTTTTTTTAAAAAAAGCACCAATTCTATGACTTTATGAAACACAAAATACCAAATTCTTTCTGAGATACTAGGTTGTGGCTGAACATACCCAGTATGTCATTCATGCAGACCCATAGGTCTTCTCTTGGAGAAGAAATAAATGAAGATTTAACATCTTTGGTAAAGGTGAATGACCCTAAAATACCATTTCCTTGAGACAAGAAATAAAAGGATACCACATATAAAACTTTAATATATCCTCAAATAAAATCACAAAGTTCCATCTACAAGCATAAAACACAAAGCTAAGAATGTTTATTGCTGTAAAGAAGTTACTTCTAGGAATGTTTTTCTCATCAGACCTCTAGAGAAGGCAGCCATATGCTGTCTGGTAACATATACACAAAAGAATGGTTTGTAAGGAAAGACTAAGTGTTGGGGGAGAGGTTCTTTCATTGAATTCAGCCTTTTTCCTTTCAAAATAATTGTTCATTTGATTGAATTTAGTAATAAAAAATGGTCTCCGTGCATTTGAGCTACCTTTCAGGATAGAGGGAGCTGCTTAATATGACAAGTATAATTCACTGAGTAACATTCTCCCAAATTATCAGTACAGACTATAAAGTCATCATCTCAAATCTAAAGATTGAATGGAAGATTTAGTGGGGGTAGATAAAAGGGGTCTTAGAGTTCATCTAGGCCTCCTGGTTTACTTTGTTAATACAGAAACAGGCCTAGAAAAGTGGTGTGACTTGTTCAAGGTTATAAATGTAGTGTATAAGAGAAGTAGGCTTTGGAAACAAGCTCTTTGACACCAAAATCTACCCTTGTACTGAGAAGATTTATTCACAGGAAGTCTTTTGAGAGTAACTCCAAGTGACCATTTTATTTTTATTTGAAGACTTCCAGTGAAGGAAAACCCATAACCTGCAAATGCAACCCAGAGACTTTTGGATAACTCTAGGATAACTTTTTTCACACTAGTGGAATAAATCTGCCTTTCTGGCATATTTCAACCTAGCACTTCTTTCTGGAACCATTAGAACCAGCCTGATTTCTCTTCTAGTGAATACATTACTGAGCATGGAGTCAAAAATATCTGAGTTCAAATCCCACCTCTGATATTTGCTGGCTGTGTGATCCTGGGCAAGGCTCCTCCTTCAGTAAAAAAATGTATCACACACTTGTTTGTGATCATCAAATGAGATAATGAACACAAATTTCTTTGCAAATATTGGAGTTTTATACAAATGTCAGATATTATTGTAGAGATTCTATCTCTTGAATACTTTAAGATAAATACTGTGTCTCCTCCCTAAACGCCAGAGTAGACATTCTAATTTCTTTGAACTGATTTTGATAAGGCATTTTTCTCCAGTGCCCTCATCATCTAGATGCCCTTTTCTGATACTGTTATGTCAATATGAGTCCTAGATCAGAACTGAACATAATATTTCAAAATATGATCAATTTAGGACTGAATAGAGGCATGTTCTTTTATTCTGGAAAGGGTGTTACTATTAATTTGATCTCAAATTACATGGACTTCTTTGTTATCTATATCATACTGATAAGTCATATGGTCATGTCATCCATTAAGACCCCCCCCCCCCGGTTACTATTTCACACTAGTTTTTATTTAGCTACACCACATGATTCATCCTGTACTTGTAAGGTGTTGCTTTTTTAATCTATTTGTCTTCACATTTACCCCTATTAAATTTCACCTCATTAAATTTGGTAAATCATTCCAGTCTTTTCTATTTCAATTATAATATCCAACAGTGTTATCATTTCTGGCTTAGTGTCATCTGCTAATCTGATAAGCATGCTATCTATGACTTCATCCAAGTCTGATAAAAATATAGAACAGATCAAGATTGTTGATCCCCTTAAGTTTTTTTTTACTAGAAAGCTTTAGCTGACATTAGTGCATTCTTCATCTTTGATGTGAGAGGGATCTGATTGTCCAACTAGTTCAAAAATCATTTCACCATAAGATATTTCTACATCTTGTCTGCAAAGATTTAGTGAGATAAGTTTTCAAATGCCTTCTTGAAATCCAGGTAACATAAAAATAAATGAGATTGGTTTGGTGGTAACTGTTTTCAGGCAGTAATGTGGCCCAGTAGCTAGAATACTGAGCCTAGAGTCAGAAAGACTCATCTTTGAGTTTAAACCTAGCCTCAAACACTTACTAGCTGTCTGATCTTGAGTAATTCACTTAACCCTGCTTGTCTCAGTTTCCTAATCTGTAAATTGAACTGAAGAAGAAAATAGCAAACCACTCCAGGATATTTATAAAGAAAACTCCAAAATGAGTCACAGAGAGATGAACACAACTGAAAAACAAAAAACAAACCCTTTTTAATGTACCAATACTGATCATTACTTCCTTTTGAAAACTTATAAAATATTCTTTTAATAATATGTTTTAGAATTTTGATAGGCATTTAAATGAGATTCTCTACCTATAGTCTGAAGATGCTACATTCTTTGCATTTTTCTCCAGCTCTGTGACACATCTGTTCTCCACAATTTTTTGAAATATTAGCAATGGTCATCCAGCAATTACATTCATAAATTCTTTTAGTACCTTGTCACATTGTTCATCTGGGAATGATGACATGAATTCAATGAGAAGAACTCTATACTCTTACTAATCCCTCATTCATCTTGGGTTCCCTCTCACCAAAAATATTTTTATTCTGTATTTTCTAATTTAAAGGGTTAGAAAAAATCAACAGAGTTAAAAACCTTATCACTTTCATTTTATGCTTCTCTCATAATTTTGCCTAAGCTTCCCCCCCCCTTTTTGTCCTTCAGTATTTAATGCAAACTTCTTCTGGGGTCATTTTTATTCTTTGGTATTGATTTTTAGTTGATGTCTTTTCTTCCATCTTCTGGATATGGAAAAATCTTAGTTATTCTGTGAGTTCCCATATTATTCCTCTTTAAATGGTTTCCTGTCTTTTCCCCCTTATAGTAATCATTTATGCTTGCTTCATTAAAATTTCATATCTTGATAATATCTTGTATCTTTTGAGCTTATTAAGTCAATAGTGGTCTAGAAAGGTAACCTTGGGGTCATAAATGTATTAAAGAATATAGGCAATACAATAACACATTTTTTTAAACTTTGAAAACATCTAAACCCAATAGGTCAAGCCCTTCCTTCTTCCTTTACATATAGCTCCAATATACATGTTACTGTTCTTTGCTATATGGACAGCAGAGAAATAACATCTGTACAATAACATCCATAATGTCAGCTAGCAATTAGTTAATAAATAGAATGTTGTCTTTGAGTCTCTTTAATGTAACTAGCACTGTAGTCAGCGTTACTAAACCTGGAATCTAATCTGGAAACTAATCTGGAAAAACAGATGAGAGTACAAGCAGTCACAGGTACTCTTTGGTCCATATCCATTAAATATTCTCTAGCCAATGAAATTGGTTCAAAACAAAGCCATTTAATGAAATGAAAGGCTTTTAAATAGGGCATTCCTTCCATAAATGTAGGACATACTGTCTCTTGATGTGGTGTGTCTACTGGAGCTGTCACTCCATGGGCTCACTTGGATATTTTTCTGGGGGCAGTATCTCTGCTGGTCCCATTCCTCTCAAACCCTCTGCAGGTCTTATCCTGTTTAGTGGCTTGGCATTTTATTCTACTGGTCTCAGTGTCTCTCTGCTTGAAATTATTTCTCAGTTTTATTTTTCTGGGCTACCGCTTCAGAGTGAGCCAAGTTATGCCAGCTTCAGTTTGCTAGGGTAGAGTGGCTAGACCTTTTCTCAGTAAGATAGATCAGTCTTTAACACTGACTAAAATTTCTGTAGTATAGCCAATACATCCAACTAACAATAGCCAAAAGAAGTGAATTCAGACTAAGATTAGTTCTTTTCTTTTAGACTTAAACCTCAGCAGAAGATCAAAGCCTCCTATTATGAAGACTATCTAATATAGGAACCCCCTAATCTTATACATTCTGGCTCAGTTGAAAATGAATTTAAGCTAGAATAAAAAAGGTAAATTGAGGAGGCAAGGTCACTGTTCTCTACTCACCTTGTCTGAATTCCTGTCTTTTTTATGCACATCTGTCAGTAGCAAAAACCTAAATGATAAAATGTGGTATTTTAGTTGTTGAAAATCTGTCTCCTTATACTCTTTATAAGACTGCATTTCTGCCATATCTTCCCAGATCTTCACAACTGATTAATTCTACATCCCACTGTACTAGAAATGTTTTTTTTTAGGTTTTTGCAAGGCAAATGGGGTTAAGTGGCTTGCCCAAGGCCACACACAGCTAGGTAATTAAGTGTCAGAGACCGGATTTGAACCCAGGTACTCCTGACTCCTGGGCCCATGCTTTATCCACTGCGCCACCTAGCTGCCCCTGTACTAGAAATTTAGAGAGTTATCAATTATTTTAAAATTTCTGATGAGGGGTGGCTAGGTGGCGCAGTGGATAAAGCACTGTCCTTGGAGTCAGGAGTACCTGGGTTCAAATGCGGTCTCAGACACTTAATAATTACCTAGCTGTGTGTGGCCTTGGGCAAGCCACTTAACCCCATTTGCCTTGCAAAAAAAAAAACCTAAAAAAAATTTTCTGATGAGATGTGATTTACTATATTTAAGAAAGAGAAATAAGACTTGGAAGATACTTTTAATAAGTCATCTACCATACATTATCTTATTCTATTTTTCAGATGAACATCTGCATTCTTTCCCTCCCACTTCCTTCACCTTCAAATAAGAAAGCAAGAAAAAAATCTCCAAGATGTACCAAAGCAAAACAAATTCCTACTTTAGCCTTGCTCCACCAAAATATATCTATTTCAGTCTACAGTCTGAATCTATCATCTCTCTTATGAGGAAGTAAGTTGGTCATTTTAATGCTTATCAGAATTCCTAAGACTTCCCAAGTTGTCAGCTTTATAATATTGTCATTATTTAAATTATTCTTCTAATTCTATTTATTTTATCCTGCATTGATTCATACAAGTTTTTTCTAAAACTATTTCCATCATTATTGATAGCACAATAAAGTTCTATCACATTCATACACCTTAACTTGTTCAACCATTCATTAATAGGTCAGCACCCCCAATTTTTTGCCATCACAATAAGTATGCTATAAATCTTTTTTTACACATGGGTCCTTTTTCTTTTTCTTTGATCTCTATGGGTAACATCTAGTAGAGATATTGCTAGGTCAAAGGGATGCATAGTTTTACTACTTTTTGGAGAGATTTCCAAATTGCTTTACTGAGTGGTTGGACCCATTCTACCACCAACAGCACATACATGTTAATTCACAGTTTCTGAAGTATTTATCATTTTTCCTTTTTGTCAACTTTTCCAATCTGATGGGTGAATGTCAGAGTTATTTTAATGTGTATTTCTCTATTAGTCACTTAGAACATTTTTACATGGTTATTTATAGCTTGGATATCTTCCTCTGGAAACAAACTGTTCATATTCTTTGATCATATAGCAATGGAAAATGGCTCTTTTTCTTATAAATTTTAATTATTTCACTATCATATCTGAGAAATGAGAACTTCAAGAGAGAAACATTCTGTGAAAATCCCCCCCCATTTTCTTTTCTTCTGATTCTATCTTCTTTGACCCTATCTATCTCTTACTTGGTCATGAACTCTTTCCCTTTACATAATATCTGTCAGGAAATTTCTAACTTGCCTCAATAATTTGTATATATTTCAACTTTATGTCTAAGCCATATGCCCATTTAGAGCTTATTTTTGTTCATATGAAATATTGGTCTTTACCTAGATTATCTCAGATTTCTTTCTAGTTTTCCCAACAGTTTTTGCCAAACCTTGAGTTACAGCTCCAAAGCTGGGATGTGTGGGTTTATCAAACCCTAGGCTACTGTTCTTCTAGATGAATTTTTGTATACTTTTTTTAACTCTATAAAGTAATTCTTTGATATTTTTACTGCACAATTAAAATAATTTAAGTAATGTTATTTATATTATATTGGTTCAGTCCATGTATGAGCAATTAAATTTTTTCTAGTTATTTACATCTAATTATTTTTTTAGTTATTTACATTTACATTTATCTGTATTCATACAGACCCTGTATGTGTTGTAGCAGGTGGACTCTGTTATACTTTCTGTCATCACTTCAAATGAAATTTCTTAATATCTTCCTACTGGAATTTGTTGTTAATATACATGAATGTTAATAATTTATGTGGATCCATTTTATATCCTGCAACTTTACAGAAGTTGTTCATTGTTTCAACTAGCTTTTTAGTTAAGATTTTCACTAAACCCTTTAGGGATCTCTAAATTAACCCTTATATAATTGCAAGAAACAATATATTTGTTTCCTCTTTTTCCTATGCTCTTTCCTCAATTTCCTTTTCTTTTCATTGCAAGAATCTCTAGCATAATGCTGAACAGGAATGGTGACAACAGAGAGGTTCACTATGTCTGTGGTACTTGATGACTCACAGCTGTCAGACTGCTCTGAAATTTGGGTAGAAATATGCCCCTTCCCTCAAATCTTTAAAGAAATGTTGCCTGTTGTCTTTTAACCTTTCCCCCTTAAAAATAAATAAATAAGAGTTTTAATGCTTGTTCTGTTTGAATGTGGTGCTGCAGTTCAAACAGGTTTTTATCTGGCTTGAATCAGCCCTACCCTAGAGGATGTTTTGAAGAAGGGAACAGACATTTTCCTGTGTGGTGTCATTTCTAAATGCTTCCCATTCCAGAGTACTTTGGGTATATTTATTTAGTAATCCCTTCAGTCAACTGACCTCCTGGGTTTTAAAAACAGTAGTGCTAACTATGAGGATTAAGGAAAATAACCCTCAAATTACTTTATCCCAATAGTGATTTTCTGATTTCCTTATGTTGGAAACTTGCAGGATTTTTTCATACAAGCTTTCACAGGAGACTTTTCCTGAACGTTAAAGGAGAGACTGCTAGGTCTTGTGAGTAAACGTCTTATAGTTGACTTAGAACCACTTTCTCTGACTACAACTCCCTCCTCAACCACCACCCCACACACACCCACAAATACACAGATACATGCACACTTACAATGTAACCAGGATCTTTGAAAAAATCATATAAACAAAGTAACCTGAAAAATAAAACCTGCCCAAATCCTTTCCTTCTCTCCTCTCTCAGAGAAGGCACAACTCACTGTTTAATATTTTAATGTTTCCCTTGAGTGACATCATTCAGTTTTACCACTCGTATGGCATTAAAATTTTCTCTTCTTTCTTTTATTCGAAATGCATTCTTAGTAACAGCAAATAAAATTGCTGTTCCATAGCTATGAACTGTGTTTTGAAGTCATAAGCCAATTTTTTTTTCTGCCAGAACAGTCTTGCTACTTCTGTCAGTAGTTTTTTTATTCAACCTTCAACACACTCTCTGTCTCTCCCTCTCTTTCTCTTTCTTTTTGTCCCTCTCTGTCTCTATCTCTATTTCTCTGTCTCTTTGACTGTCTGTCTGTCTTTCCATTGTCTCTGTCTCTATGTTTCTGTTTCTATCTCTCTCTGTCTCTCTCTCTGTCTCTCTCTCTCTCTGTGTCTCTCTCTGTCTCTCTGTCTCTCTCTATATTTCTGTCTCTTCTCTGTCTCTCTGTCTCTGTCTCATCTCTCTCCCTCTCATTTCCTCTCCCTACCTCTTTGATTTTTTATTCTCTGGTTCTTATGATTTTATCTACACCATTCTCCATAAGGGTGCTATGCCCAGCCCTTGCTTATGTAGAAAACTGCTCCAGAAACATTCTCTTGTGTATCACTCTCTTGTATGTTGCTTCACCTTCAATAGTTTTTCAAGTCTTGCATAAAAAATCATCTAAACTCCTTTGGACATTTTCTCTAGCTGTCCCTCCTATTTATTATATATATATATATATATATATATATATATATATATATATATATATACATATATATACATATATATATATATTATATTTGACTTTGCATTTATTTGTTTGCACGTTATCTCCTTTATTAGATCAGAAGCTCTTTGAGGTCAGGAACTACCTTTTGTCTCTTTCGGTATCACAAGGACTCAGCACAAAATTAAAGTTTAATAAATGTTGATTGTCGGATTGAAGCAGGCATTGTTTTGCCAATGTGGACCTCTCTAACAGCACTTCATCTGTTTTTAAAAGAAATAAATCAAATCTTTTAAATAGATGGTCTTTTTAATTAGATGTTCAATAATTAACAACATTTCTTTAAACAAATCATTTGAGGGGAAATTGCTTTATTGATTTTACCTTCTGGGGAAGAACAAATTTTTTTGTTACTCGAATGTTAAGAGGGCTACATTTGTATTCTTGGATGTTAGATAGAGGTCAATATTGTAGAGGTGGGGAGGACTTCTCCCTTTAATCTCAATATGGCTTGGAGGTTTGAATCCGCTCACCAAAGCAAGGAATCTGAATCTGGCTTATGTCTGTCTCTCCCTAGTGACTTTTGAGTCAGTTTACCTGCAGAGCAACCAGTTCCTAATAAGCAGTGGAACATAAAGCATGTTTATTATAAAACAAAAAAGAAAAAAGTAGGATTTTCCTGTGAGTCCCATTTAGCTAGAGAACAAGATCTTTATCTTTGTTTATCCACTAGAGAGATCCATTCCCATTCCCATTAATTCATATAAGAAATAAGAGAATTTCAGTATTGGGAGGAACTTCAGTGGTCATCTAGCTCAATTCTTACCTGAAAAAAATTATTGTAAAAAATTCAAGAATAAGTGGTCATTCAACATTTGCTTAAAGAAGACCTCCAATGAGGAGGAAGACTTTCCAAGGCATTCAATTTTCTAATGATTAGGATTAAAGTAGAATTCATGGATATATAAATATATATGTGTGTGTGTATATATATATATATATATATACATATATACACATAGAAATACATAGAAGTATATAAGTATATAAAACATTTCATGTTATATATAATATATTTTTATTATTATATATGTTGTACATAATATATATAAAACATTTTTCAAACCTTAAAGCCCTATATAAATATCAGCTACCATTAATATTATTGTCATCATTACTACTACTATTATTATTGCTGCTACTATTACTTCTATTATTTCTATTACCACTTCTACCACCCCCACTACCACTAACCACCACTACCACTACCATCAGTACTACTACTACTACTACTACTACTACTACTACTGTTGGTACTGTTATTGCTGTTGCTGCAGCTGTTATGATGACTAAGACTGATGTTGCTGCTACTACTATTACTATAGCTACTACTACTATTATTACTACTATGATGACTACTATTTTTATTAGGAGACACCTAGATAGTACAGTGGATAGAGAACTGGGCTGGGAGTCAGAAAGATCTGAATTCAGTCTGATCTCAGATAGTTACTAGCTATGTGACCCTAGGCAACTCACTTAACCCTTCTTGCCTCAGTTTCCTCATTAGTAAAAGTGGGCTGTAGAAGGAATTGGAGGAACTGGAAAACCACTCTGGAATCTTTGTCAAGAAAACTCCATAGGGTTGGTTACAAAGAGACTGAAATGACTGAAAAACTAGTACTACCACTTCCACCACCTAAATTTTCCTCTTTGCTTCTTTCACCAATTATTCCTAAAGCTTTTCTCCAAGGTAACAGAAGTCTATGATTCTTCCACATGACAACTCTTCAGAGACCTGCAGACAGCTCTTATCATTAAGGATCATAGATTTACAGATAGGAAGGAATTCAGAGATCATCTTATCAACCCACTCATTTCAGAGATGAGAAAACAGAGTGGTCCAAGAAGGTAGAATGACTTGAACAAAATCACATGGTAAGGAGGTACAATGAGCCTAGTTGCAAACCCTAAAGCCAGTATTGATGCCCCTGTACCATTCTACTTCCCTATAAGGAACTGTCCACAGTCACCTAGCATGAGCTACAACAAGATTTAGGTGAATGAAGCTTCTGCAACCAAAACATCTCCAATCCTATATGTTCTTTGTGTCTGCAACACATAGCCAGAGAGGTGTATCCTGGAGCAAATATATAAAAAAAACCACAACCTGGTCCCTTCCTACCTCTCTGGTTCTAATATTTTTATTACTCTCCATTCATTCTATGATACCTGGAGGAAGTTGGTACTATGTAGAGAACATTGGGCCTAGAGTCAGGATAACCTGAATGCAAATTCATCTTTAGACAATTATTATTTGTTCCTAGTCAAGTCATTTAATCTATGTTTGTCTTTGTTTTCTCAATTGTAAAATGGAGATGATAATAACACCTATCAAATGCATTTAGAATAGTTCCTGGTATATCATAGACACTTAATAAATGCTTTTTCCCTCTCTGCTCCATTCTTCCTTTCTTTCCTCCATCTCTTCATCTCTCCCTTCTTTCTTTTTCTCTTCCCCTTTTCCTTTCCTTTCCCCTTTCATTTCTCCCTTCTCTCCCCTCCCCTCCCCCTTTTCCCACCTTTCCTTTCCCATTCTTCCCCTTGTTCCCCTTCTTTCCCTTCCCCCTCTTCCCCTTCCCCTTCCTTCCTTTCCTTTTACTGGTTATCTTTCATTTCCAGAATTCTTTCCTTCTTTACCTTTACTCCTGAGTTCCATGGCCTCCTTCAAGATTCAATTCAAATATCACCTTTTTCAACAAGCCTTTCACAGTTTCTCCCTCTCCGTTCCTTAAATGCTTGTGGACTGATTGACTATAGCTGCTTATCAACAACTCTTTCCAATAACCAGTGCCAACTTGGATCAACACCATGACTCTCAAACCCCTGATATCCCTATGCATTTGTTTCCTTCTTGCTCCCAGAAGTCTCTCTCCTGTTTGCCAATCAGAACCTGTACCTTGCTGTGATGAGGGTATCATGGAAGAGTGATATAATTTTTTTACCCCTCTCTTTCCCTGTTTCTAATAGCCAACTCAATTATTAAGTCAAAGCATTTGGAATGGTTGAAATATAGAAGAATTAAAAAGTTGGAAAGTTTTTACTTTTTAATTGTTCCTAAAATATTAGTTTCTCTAGCAGTGTCTGAAGCTTTCAGAAATAATTTTGATTCTGTGCTCAAAGCATATTTCTAAATTATAATTTATAATTATAAATTATATTTTTAAGTATAATTCTTTACTTTTCCTAAAATGTCATGTGCCCCTCCTTAGACTTCATGGGTGCTATTGACTGTTTATCATATCAGAAAAAGAGAAGCAGAGATTCTTTTCAGAAACAACTAATTAATAAAAAGGAAAAGAATGTCTAGATGTTTTTAAATTTAAGAGTTGTTATTAGGGAAACATAAGAAGAGAAAAATTGAAGGGTGGGAGAAGGGAGGAATCAAAGAGAAATTGAGAAGAGAAAAGAGAAAAAAGGGAATCCATGAAATTTTGTCAAATTCCAAAATTGAAAATTTTGTTAGACTCCTTTTTAAGGACTATATTAATTCATTTAGTTTTTCAGGATAATTCATAGTTAAAATTATTATGTTTCATTTAGATGATTCCTCATTACATAGCTACTGAATTTCTATAATACCTAGGCATTCATGTTTACATACTGCTTATAGCTCCTTCTGAGAACTAAGACATTCTGCTAGGTGCTCCTTCCAGAAAACATTCATTAACTTGTTTTAGCACCTAATATGGAGCTAAAGATCTCATTTAATAATAGCTAGCATTTATAAAATCCTATGTGTTTAAAGTATTTTACAAATATTGTCCTCACAACAACTCTGGGTGGTAGATATGATTATTATCCCTATTTTACAAATGAGGAAACTAAGGCAGACAAAGATTAAGTGATTTACCCAAGGTCACCCAGCTAGCAAGTGTTTGAGATTGGATTTGAACTTGAGTCTTCCTGACTTGTGCCCATCACTCTATCTATCTACTGTGCTACCTAGCTGCCCTTATGGCGTTTTATATCTCATGGTTCTTTCATTCAATATATTGAGTTGCCACTCAGGACTTCATAGAAGCATCATTTAATCAAATGGGCCCAACTCCTTAGTGGTTAAAAAAAAGGGTTGGGATTGGACCATGATCTCTAAGGTCCCTTTCCAGAACCAATATTTTATGACTCCAAGTAAATTTTCATAAAATTACTATAAGTCTTGTTAGGCACAAAGTAGGTGTGGCAGTATAAACTGCCTTAGCACTTTGAGAAGTTTGAGGCTGGAATATCATCTGCCCAAGTTGATATAATCTCTATGAAGCTATCAGCTATAATGGCACAAGCTGCATTAACTTGTCTTTTTCTTAAGAGTTTGGGAAGGAGTTCAGAAAACTGATCAAAAAGAAATTTCAGGAGACCCTTTGCTGAAATTTGATACAACTGGTGCTGATTGGCAAATCTATTGCCCCAAATCATTTCAGGGTCATAGTTCTCAGGGAAAAAAAGGAGTCCTTGTGGTCAGTTACAAGGTAACAGGAGCCCTGGTCACAGTTCCAAGGCTCAGAGAAATACTTTTTGTGACTTCAGGGATCCTTCTGGGGTAAAGACCTGAGCTCAGACTAGGAGAATGATGACCACACCTCTCCCCAGATCACACCATTTTGGAAGCACTTAAAATTTATAGATTCCAGAACTCTCTCCAAAGAGAAAAGCACAAAAAAGCCTAAAGCTTGGCACAGGGTCTCCCCACCAAATTCCAGAACTCCAAAATCAAGGGAAAATGTTGCAAGCAGTGAAAGAAGTCATTCAAACATCATGGAGGCATAGTAAAGATCACACAAGACTTAGCAACTTCCATGTGAAAGGAGTTGAGAGCTTGGAACATGATATTCTAGAAGGCAAAGGAGCTAGAACTCAAAACTACTTATAGTCATGTGACATCCATAACTGCCAATTATAGACACTGGACACTGGAAAGTGTCCTCAAATCAAGCAGCATGAAACTTGTCCTTTTTGAGACAAATTTTGTTGAGAGTGTGAGAGACTCCGGGACATCTCATGAAGAGACCTTTTGGCACAGGGAAGCTGATAATGAGAGGCCAACTGGAGCAATGAAAATAATTCATTCTTTGGAGTAGGTCTTAGATGCAAATGCCTCCTCTACTATAGACTTCTATATATTACATTGAGTAAACCCTTAGATACTTTGAGTCCCAGTTTCTTCATCTCTAAAATCAGAGGATTGGACTAGTTGGGTGCCTTCCAGTTCTAAATATATTATCCACTAAGTTTTTAATTGAAAATTTATTTTATTTTTCCAATTACATGCAGTGGTGTTTTTCAACATTCATCCATTTTGCAAATGCAAGCATTCCACACTTTTCTACCCCCCCTCCCCCCCCATAGTGGCAACAAATCCCAGATATCTAACTCTAAAGATGTTATTTTTTGGAGGAAAGAAAAAGCATAGAAACAGACAAGAGAGAAACTACCTGGAGTCTAATCACTAGGAATGGAGCAGAGGAGAGAAAACATCTAGCCCTCTTTGTTTTAACTCTTTAATACTGCCAAGTTCATCCTCTAGAGGGTATTATTAGTAAATAAGCAAGTTTTCATGAACAATTTTCCACAGCAAACTATATCTTTATCTTTGAAGAATTAACTGAAAGTTAGAGGATATGAGAGGACATTAAATAATTTGTTTATCAACTATAAAAAAATTGATGCAGTGTTAAAAAACGTCTCCTAATTCAGGCTCTTTTCTAACAAGGTGTTTTCCATGCATATGTCAAAATTATGTAAAACTCCATAAATATTATTAAGAATTAAAATAACCTTGTTTGAAGATCTTATTGCTATCAGGTAAGGAGATATGTTCAACAGGGGCATTCAGTACTGTAATAGGAGAGTTCTAATACAGCATACAAGTCAAAGTGTGATTCCTTATAGAAAGTCCTCCAGATGCTGTATCATGAATAACATTATACAGGATGCATAAAGATCTGTGGCATGGCATAGTCTCTTGAATAAGATACCCAAACACTCCCCCCCAAAAGGAAAACTCAACAGGATGAGGAATGTTTATTGTGCAGACACAGGTTCAAATCTTACTTCTGCCATATATACAAACTGGCTATTTGACCTTAGCCAAATCATTTGATACTTTAGTGTTTCCAGCAACTCTCTAAGACTTTAAATTGCAGAGAAGTTGAAAAAAGAAATTTCAGTGAAAATTCCACATTTAGAGTTTGTTACCCAGAGTTCTCAAACTTGGCTCCTAAGGCAATAAGCCACTAACAAAACTCCCAAGACCCAACACAAATTAAAATGAAATTGACAAATATTTAATATAATAAATAAATATCTAGTACAACATAATGTTATTTGAGGTTTTCTAAGTCAATATGCATCCTTAGGGAATCTGTTTTTCTTTCACTTTGACATGGCTGCACTACACAAATAAAATCACTGTTCCAGTATTTTAAAAAGTGGAAAAAATAGATGGACAATGTAGAGACCTTGTCCATTAGTATATGTGTATATGTATTTATCTATATCTTGGCTAAACATTGTAAATGGGCAATGAATTGCATCTAGAATTAGATAAGTGAAGTCTCATAGTGATGGAAGTTGAGTCAGAAAAATTTTAGTTTAAGTCCTACTTCATGCATTTTTTAGCTGTGTGACCCTGAACAAGTCAGTTAATTACTTTCAGTCTCAGTTACCTCAACTGTAAATGAGAAAAAATAATAGCATCTAGCTCAACATGGTTGATTTGAAATACCATATGTAAAATGCTTTGCCAACCTTAAAGTGTTATATAAATGTTGGCTATTGTCCTCTTCAGGGAATTGCAAATATTTCTTTAATGACTTCAAACTTCTCTTTGAAACAGAGGCCCATTTTTAGAACACTAAACTTATTCTAGTTTTATTGTATGGCTGCAGGTCATAGAATAATATAATCTTTGCAAAATATGAGAATCACACAAAGGATAAAAGAAATTTACAGTAGTGGGTATGATTAGGCTACAGCACATAGAAAACAAGAAATTGCAATTTCTGTGGAGGAAAGACATCATCAAAGAAATTTATGAGTCTCAAAGAAAATGCCTAGGTCATATGGTGAAGGCAAGGGATAAATAGATGGATAGTTCATGTGCTCTCCTGGTACCCTCAAGATGGCAAGAGAAAAAGAGGAAGGCCTTTAAGTAGATTCCTTGTATCAGACTTATGGGAGAGCATGGACAAGAGGGATGCATGACGGACAGGCATGGAAGGATTGGTTGGTTGGTTGGTTCTTGTCCTTCATTCTTGAAGAGGATCAAAATGACATCACTACATTAGAGTCAAGTTATACCGTGTTCAGTTGTGGCTGATCAGGTCAATATGATTTCAGAATGCTTTATGGCAGGTTGGCACAAATAAGCCATGTAAACATTTGGAGTGGATTCTTTTTTTTATTTGTTTTTTAGGTTTTTGCAAGGCAAATGGGGTTAAGTGGCTTGCCCAAGGCCACTCAGCTAGGCAATTATTAAGTGTCTGAGACTGGATTTGAACCCAAGTACTCCTGACTCCAAGGCCAGTGCTTTATCCACTACGCCACCTAGCCGCCCCCACACCACCTAGCCGCCCCTGGAGTGGATTCTTTAAATTTGTGCAACTTGTATTTCCTTTGAGATACATCGCTTTTTTTGGATAGGCATTTCCACAGTGATGAGACCACAGATCCATTTGAAGTAGACACATTGACTAATTTAGTAGAAAGTACCAGTGGGCTCATTGTTAAGATGAATGAGGTTAATAGAAAAACTAGACATTATATATATCGAGTGCTTTAGTAAAGCACTTAATGGACTTATCCTGAGTGTCAAGATAGCATTTGTTAAATTCAGCAATACAATTTTGCCCAAAAAAGAAGTCCTTCAAATAATGATAAAATTATGGATCTATCAAAATATCAAATTAAAAGTCAGTCAATAAACATAAAGACAAAAATGTGGTTTATGTCCTCAAAGAGTTCATATTCATTGGATTCTAATGGGAGAGGCAATATACAAATTATTATGTAGATATAAGAGAGTGTAATAGGTAGGAAATATCTAAGAAAGTTCTAGGGGCAGCTAAATGGCACAGTGAATAGAACACTGGCCCTGGAGTCAGGAGGACCTGAGTTTAAATCCAGCCTCACCTAGCTGTGTGGCCTTGGGCAAGCCACTTAACCCCATTGCCTTGCAAAAAAAAAAAGTTATAGCAGGAATAGGGAAGGCTTCTGGCAGAAGGTAGACTTGAGTCTAAGGAAGCTAAGCAGTAATAGTGAAAAGGGAGAACATTCTAGGTATATGGAAAGATAGTATAAAGATAGAATTGGAGAGTATTGTGTGTGAGAAATAGAAATTAGCTCAGTATACTTGGCTTTCAGGGGAGTAAGGTTTAAGATTACTGGAAAAGGAGGAAAGAGTCAAGTTCTGAATGACAATGCTAAATAGAGTTTTCTGTTTGATCCAGGAAAAAAATAGAGAGCCTCTAGAATTTACTGAATGAAGAAACATCATTAGATCTCTACTTTAGATTTGGCAGTTGAATGGAGGATAGTTTAGGAGAGATTCAAGTCAGAAAGACTAACCAGAAGGGTTTCAACAGTGTCAAAGAAGAGAAAGGGAAATATAGATGAGATATTGCAAAGGCTGAAACCGAAGAACTTGGGAACTAATTGGATATGGGGTGTTAGAGAGAATGAGGTAATGATGCCTAGGTTGTGAACCAGGTTAAATGGGAGGATGACGACACCTTTAAAAGTAATCAGAAAATTAATAAGGATGGAAACTTTCATGGGAAGGATAACAAATTCAAATTTGGACCTATTGAGTTTAAGATATTTATGAGAGATGCAGTTTGAGATGTTCACTAAGCATTTAGAGATGCAGGACTGGGGGACAGATCAGACGTGACAAATAGATCTGAGAATCCTATGAATAGAGATGATAATTGAATTCATGAGAGCTGATGAGATCACCAAGACAAAGCCTTAGAAAATACTCATGCTTAGAGAGCAAGATCTACATGAAGAGCCAACAAAGGAGACTGAGAAGGAGCAGTCAGACAGAAAGAGAACTTTGCAAGAGCAGTATCAAAAAAGAAAGGAGGGGTGGCTAGGTGGCGTAGTGGATAAAGCACTGGCCTTGGAGTCAGGAGTACCTGGGTTCAAATCCAGTCTCAGACACTTAATAATTGCCTAGCTGAGTGGCCTTGGGCAAGCCACTTAAACCCATTTGCCTTGCAAAACCTAAAAAAAAGGAAAGAGAGTGAGAGAGGAAGAAAGAAAGAAAAGAAAAGAAAAGAAAAGAAAAGAAAAGAAAAGAAAAGAAAAGAAAAGAAAAGAAAAGAAAAGAAAAGAAAAACCTAGAGAGGAAAGAATATAAGGAGAAGAGAGTAGTTAGTGTCAAAGGCTACAAAGAAGTCAAGATGGATGAAGACTGGGGACAGGTCATAAGATTTGGCATTTAAGGGGTCATTAGTGACCAGAGAGGGCAGCCATTTCAGTTGTATGATAATGTTGGGAGACAGGCTACAGAGTTAAGAAGGGAGTAAGAAGAAAGGAAATGAGTTAAGGTTCTATATTAGCTACTTACTAGCCCCTCTCAGTCTCAGTTTCATTACCAATAATTGGAGATAATAGTAGCTCATACCTCATAAGTATTTTGTGAGGACCAAATTAGATAATATGTAAGACACTTTGCAAGTCATAAAGTATCCTATAAATGACATCTACTATTCTTCTTACATTGCTGTGGATTAGGTTTTAGAGGCAGAAGAAAAATATTTTGTTCTGAAATCTGAATGAGTATTGGGGACTCAGGATTAGAAGATGGCAAAGTTTCTCAGATCCATGGTTTCCCTTTTCTAGAGGTGAACTCCCACCCTCTGTAAGCAGATGCAGAAGGGGATATTTTACTATTCCACTGGAGTGCTAGGGTAGAATCAACCTGATTCAAACACCCTGTTTTTCTGATTTAAGGTTAGTGTCTGAAACCTTTTGTGAGCCCTTGGAGTTCACTGGAGAATAAATAAAAAGTCTCTCAAGGTTTAATCAACCCCAGGGAAAAGCAATGTACAACAGGGAAGAAGGTCACAGAAGGTCAAGAGGAATCAGGAGGGAAAGCTTCTTTCATGGGGCATTGCAAATGTTTGCTTTAAATAAGTATTTAAAAAGTCAAGATCTTGAAAGAAGCCATATGCCTCCATTTTCAGACCAATTAGTCTGGTTCATCTGAGATTTACTCAGTAGACTTTGGGCCTTTCCAACCTCCTAAAAGGCAAAAGGGTAGAAACTTATGAGTCTGGCATGGCTATAATGGTTTAAGTGTGGTACAATGAAATGATTATTGGAAGAAGGGATTTACTCGGAGAACACAAGAAAGGCTCATTCAAAAACAGCATTTATAGCATGCTTTCCATAAATGATTTGCATTTGCACAGTGATTTTTCTGTGAGATTTTAAAGTTATTTTCCTTTATTCTTCCCTACATGCTGGTAATTTAGTACAAACTGAGGTTAATTTTCCATCATACAAATGTGAAATAGAATAACCAAATAAAATTACAGCTTTTACCCATTCCATAAATCTAGAGGTGCATTGCTATAATGTCCACAGAAATAATTGGATGAGAAAGGTAATAGAAGTCAACATGTAAGAATGATTACAACATATGTTCCACAGTGTTGGTCTTCTCTGCATAATACACATTTAGAAGTATTACCATAATCATTCCTGAACAAAGATGATATCAAGGAATGGCCCCACATTCTTATATTCCTGTATTAATTGGATTTTACCATGTAATAAAAGTTACAGAATATGCGAGTAATTGTTCTCTTACAGAATCTTTGGCTCTCCCACTGTTGTGTTGATAATAGATAGCTATGGTGTCATCACTTAAAGATTTTATACAGGTGCTAACCTGAATGCCCAAGTGTAAGCAAAATATTCAGAATTTCCATTATATCCCAAACCATATAATGTATGGTATGGTATATTTGAAGTCAAAAGGTCTGAATTTAGATTCTAGCTCTTACCTGTGTTACCATGGGCAAAAATGGGTAACATTTCTGACCTCCATTTTCCTAATCAGTAGAGTGAATTAATTAGACTAGATGACATTTGAACCCTAAAATCCTATGAACATTTTGTCCTCTTTATTCGGAAATTGTCTTTAAAGCAGATTGGAGTTTCAGAAAATAAAATCATAACTATAGGCACTTTCCTTTTAAAATCTTCATTTTAAAATTTTTTATTGCTGACCTTTTTTCTTACAGTGAACACAAAGACTCTGGAGTTGTTCTCTCAACTCATGGGTCATTTCCCCAGGGCTTGGTTAGCTATTTCTCATTTCAAAGTTATAGAAATAAAGTTGAGGAATTAGGGGAATCTAACATGACTCTATCTGGTGTGTTCCACCTAATATTTTTCTATCATAATAGGTCCCCTATATAATTTAACCAATTAACAACAATTAGCTTTATTGAGAAAGTAGCACAAAGACATAAGTAAGCAACCTCCCACACTGAGGACACTTTTCTTTTACTTCAGACCCTAAATAATGTGGACTTAAATTTAAAGCAGTACTTACAAAACATTATCACCACAAAGTTCACTTCTAAATGCTGCATAACCAATGGATGAGTCACACCCCTATTTGGAAGTCACTTCCCATCAGCTACTAGATTGATTTAATACTGGACTGGTCTAAATAGATGACTTCTTGGGACTAACTTCGACTAGCTTGGTGAATCTTATGGCCTTTCCAAATTTACAAAGTTGTGGTCTGCTCTGTTTTGTTCCCAATACTTATTCACCTAAGAACAGCAACAAATAAACACAACAGAGATAGAACTAGCCACCATGTAGTCATGGCAGTTAGTTGTATGGAATCAACAGTAGAACTATTTCTTCCCACAATTGAAGGCTTACAGTATTTCTTGCCTCACCACCACCAGGGAAGAGAAAAGTTATTTTAATCTCTTCTCACCTTTTATGTGCATGCTCTGTTTGAGCTCAGTATACAATTATAAAAGTTTTTCTATCAGTATTCAATGAGCTAATAGGGACCATTAGAGGATATTTATACATTCTCTGAAGCAAGGAAGGAGAGGTTACCTCCATCAAGCATCCCTGAAAACAGGCAAACCAATCTGCCACTGTAAACTGGACATAAATTAAGGACTGGACCCTCAATGGCCAATACCCCCATTACATGACCCAGCCCTTCCATAAAAATACCAAAATCATAAATTCCTCTACCTTTCCTTGTAACTTAAAATTAAATTAAAACCTGCCCCTCCAAATTGTTCATATCTGTCAACGAATACATTATAGAGCTTCAGGAACTCTGAAATTCCTTTATCTGAATGTAATCTTTTTTTTCCTTCTACCTCTCCCTTTGCTTTCCATCTTCTAATCCTATTGTCTTTATCATGACCTTGGATCCATCTATACCACAGGATATTCCTCAGCCCATCAACTGTGCACTGGGTACAGTCTCTTCCTTTTTCCATCTTTTCTCTTGGTGAACTAACTTAGCTTTGCAACATTTTAACTCTGGGGGGGGGGGGGGGGCTTAGCCCAACAAAAACCCATTAAAAGTCAAATATAGAATTTATTATTCATTCATTAATACAATGCAACCTAGATCACCACCAGTATCACAACAAATGTGACACGGGTCACATGAATGGGCCCCAGAAAGTTGCTGCAGTTGCAGGCAAGATGGACATCCCTGTTTACACAGTTTTCTCTTGAGTCCTTGGGTTCCTTACTTCTCTCCAAACTTGTCCTGTTTCAGTCTTGGATTGCTCCTGCCATTTCTTGCCTTTGTTCTTACTCCTATCATGAAGAATGAAGCTGGAGAAAATCATGAAACTATATTCCCTAAGTCCACTACCAATTTGTGTTGCACAATCTCAACCAAGCCCTTACTGATGTAAGATAGTCCTTAGGTACTTCTGTAACTGAATCACCATCTAACAATACATCAGCTTTTTCAAACCTTTTCATTCTTCCTCCCTTGCCTTCCCTTTGCATCCCCTTCCTGGATGTTTCACTGTGAAAATAAAAAATTGAGACCATTTAATAAAAGTTTCCATCTCTTCCTTTTTCCTCATTTCACATCACACAAAGACATCCAGCTGTTACTGTCTTCTAGCTTCCTATCTCACCTGAAGAGGCAGTCTTCTCCTTGACAACCCCTTCACATGAACAAATAATTCCATTCAATCTTCTTTAGCAAATTGTTCCTTCTATCATTCCTATTTTCTCATTTAATCTCCTGTTTACTAACTGCTTCCCTATTATCTACATTTTTTTTGTAGATACTAAACAGGAGATTTCTTTATCCTTAAAAGGCTTTTATTTGTTCCATCTGTGCCTACTAGCTATAATCCTGTATCTTTTCTTTTTCATGAGTAAACTTGAGAAGGCCTTCCCTTCCTTTCATCATTTTCTTCTGAATTCTCAAGTGTCAATTCTACTCTTTAACCACCAGAAATTATTGTTTCTAAAAAGGTGCCAATGACCTCTGAAATAGCAAATCTAATGGTTTTTCCTCAATTTTCATCTGTCTTGATCTCTCTGTAGCCTTTGACACTTCTAGATATATTTTTTTAGGATTTGGGGTTTTTTTGCAAGGCAATGGGGTTAAGTGGCTTGCCCAAGGCCACACAGTTAGGTAATTATTAAGTGTCTGAGGCTGGATTTGAACTCAGGTACTCCTGACTCCAGGGCCGGTGCTCTATTACTGCGTCACCTAGCCACCCCGACACTTCTGAATATTGATATTTTCTTATTACAGATACATTATTTGTGAAACTTCCCTCTTGTGGTTCTCCTGACTGTTCAAGATCCTTTGCTAAATCTCTGTCCTGGTCTTGCCCTCTAATTATGAGTGTTCCTGCTCTCCAACCCTTATCACCTCATACCTGGACTCTTACAGTAGCCTTCTGGTTGGTCTTTCTTACTCTACTCTCTCCCATATCCAGTCTATACTCCACTTATATGTCAAATTGATCTTTTAAAACATTAGTCTGACCATACTGAAGCCACTCCCACCCCCATCAATAAACTCCAGTGGTTTGCTGTTACCTTGAGTATCAAATATAAAATACAATCATCTTTTAAAGCCTTTTATAACCTTCACCCTTCCTACCTTTCTAGGCTTATTACAACTTAGTCCCCTCCACATACTCTATGATCCAAAGATCCTGGCCTTTTTGCTCTTCTTCTAACCAAAATCTCCATCTCCCTGCTCTACATTTTCATTGACTATCCCCCATGCCTTTTCATTTTTATTTCCCATCATCACTGACTTCCTTCAAACCTCAACTAAAATCCCACCTTCTACAAGAAGCTTTTCCTAGACTCAATTAATGTTAAGACCTTCCCTTGGAGATTAGCTCCAATTTATTGTGTGTGTGTATATATATATATATATATATATATATATATATATATATATATATATATATATATATATATATATATATCTTGGTTGCATATTGTTGCTTACATGTTGTTTCTCCCATTAGATCATAAAGTACCTGAGAACAGGAATTTTTTTTTTTGCCTTTTCTTGTAACCCCAGTGCTAGTAAAATGTTTGCTACACAGTGGACTAAATATTTGTTAACTTGACTATACTTTCTGACTTTTCTGCTGAGAAGGAAGTGTATTTCATTATTTATTTTCTGAGACCAAGACTAGTCATTGCAATCAATTTGGGCTAGGACTTTTTCAATGTTGCTTTCACTTATAATATTATGAGTTTCATACTTCTTCATGTTTCCCTTCATTTTTCTTATTTGTTGTTTTTATGATATTTTGTCATCCTATTACATTTACATTTCATATTTCTGTAGCCATTATTCAGTCAATGGTCACCTATTTTTCCCCTAATTTTAGATTTTGTTTCGTTTTGGCTGCCACATAGACTGCTAATATGAATCTTTAGTAAACATAGTATCTTTCTTTCCTTCTTTGAATTCTTCATAATATAGGCCCAATTGTGATAATATTGGGCCAACAGTTAAATATTTTTCTCTCCTAGTTCCAAATTGTATCACAGAATGGTTAGACCAATTCACAGTTCCAATAACAATGTTTAGTAGTAGTAGTAGTAGTAGTAGTAGTAGTAGTAGTAGTAGTAGTAGTAGTAGTAGTAGTAGTAGAGTCTTATCTTTCCACAACCTCTCCAAGATTGACTATTTCTACTTTTTGTCATCTTGGCCAATTTAATGGATGTGAGTCCATAGATTGAAAGCTTGTAGTCTTTTCTTAATATACATTTCTCTTACTAGTGATTTGCAGCATTTTTTCACATAGTGGTTGATAGTTTAGACTGGAATACATGACATATTTAGAGAAGGAATTTTAGGGATCACAGGACTATATATTTTCAGTTCAAAAGAATATCAGGGGGCAGCTAAGTGGTGTAGTGAATAGGACACTGGCCCTGGAGACAGGGGGACCTGAGTTCAAATTCAGATTCAGACACTTAATAATTACCTAGTTGGGCAAGTCAAAACCTCATTGCATTGCAAAAATAATAACAAAAAAAGAATATCAGTCATCTCTAGCCCAAACATATAATTTCATATGTGAAACTACGAGAGGGAAGGTAAACTGCTCAATATGCCACCAGTGGACAATGGTATAGACAGAATTCTATTCCATTCCAGGTATGCTTGATGACAAATTCAGTGGACTTTCTAATCTTTGTATTTATTCTTCCAAATATTATTAAATATTCTTTGACCTCTTATCTATTTGGGATTGGCTCTTAGTCATACATTTGTGCCAATGGATAGCTTGCATACAATCTTGTATATTAGACTTTTATCTATGACATCTGATGCAGATTTCCCACTAACTAATAGCTTCTCTTCTTATTGTTTCTTCTATATTGGTTTTATTTATGCAAAAGTCTGTTTGTTTCATATAATTGAAATAATGTGTTTTGTCATTTGTGCTCTCTACTGACATTTATATGATTATGAATTTTGCTTCAAACATATATTGATGCATATCTCCTCCATCTTCCTGAGTTTTTTTCATTTAGGTTGTTTATCCATTTGAAGTTTATGATGGGATGTGGTATAAATTGTTGATATTTACCTATTTTCTGCCAAACTCCTTTCTTCTATCCCAGAAGTTCTAGACAAGTAAGGCATCATGCCTCTAAGAGTTTTTGATGGCTAATGTTTTGAAACATAATTTGAATGTGGTTAATGTTGTGTTCTTGTCTTTCCATCTCTTTTCATTATTTTCTTTCTAATTTTATACCTTTTATCCAATTAAATTAATTTTGTTATTCTGTGATCTATCTACAAATTAAAACAGTAATGTTATTGATATAACATTAAATCTGTAAATTAAGTTATCTAGTATTGCTATTTTTTATAATTTCAAGATTAAACTATGAACAACAACCGTCTTTCCAATGATTTCTTTCTCTTTATTCCTATAAAGCATATTTTGTAATTATGTAAGTCCTAAATGTGTCCTGGTATTTTTATTTCCAGATTTTCTGCATGTGTTGCTATTTTGAATGGGAATTTCTCTTTCTATTAGTTCCAGCTTGTTTTAGTTTTTACTATAAATGCTGATGATTTTTGTGCATTCTATTTTTATCCTCTACCACAGGGATATTTTAGGTGAACATTTATTTGAATTTTAGATTAGCGCAAAGGGAATAAGAATTTATCCTAGTATTTAATGTTACAAATTGTTATTTCTTTCTCAAAATTAAATTGCTTCCTTTTTGGAAGAAGAAATCACCTAAATTTATTTAATATTTATTTAACATAACATCTGAAAATATGAAGTAATTTTCAATAATTAATTATCTAGTCTTTTTTTGCAGAAACATAAAGGAAAACTTCACCAGAAAGTATCAGAATCTGAGATCAACCCTTACTAAAAAGAGCCAATTATTTTATGAGTAATTCAATACAAGACAGGATAGTAAGAGGAAGAAGAATAATTAAGGACAAAGGGAACACAGAGGAAAGAGTATTGGCTTAGCATGTTGTCAGTAACATAAATGGAGTTATGCACAAAAACCACAATGATTGGTCCCTCCATCCCAGATTTAGGGCTCCAGTACTTGCTATTGCTCCCTTTTCAATCTTTGTCTGATCACTATCCTAAAGCATGGGGGCGATGGAAAAAGCTCTGCATTTTGGAATCAGAAGCATCGAATTCAAAACAACTCTGTTATTTCCTAGTTCTATCAACTAGACAAACCCTCAACGTCCTGATCTTCAGCTGTGTTATCATAAATTGGCAGTTTAGATGAAGTGAATTCTAAGGTATCTTCCAGTTGTGTATTTTACAATTCTGGGCAAAGAATGAATATGTGGGAGGTCAGAAGCTAACATCATTTATTCAACTTGTGTTGTCAGTGAGGAAACTGAAGATTTCCAGGATAAGAACCCAAAGTTCCTGACCTAGGTAGATGTTAACTATATTGGGCAACAATCAATGCAATATCAATAGCAAGTGAAGACAGAAAGGTACTTTACATACTATCTTCCCTTTCCAAAAGGCAAGTTCAATCACAGATTGTTTCCAGAAATACATCTTATTACTAATCTGGAAAGACTCTCAGTCAATTGGAAGAATTCCCCAAAACTGTGGTTTTCCAAGTGTCTTTTATAGTATTCATGTTTATAATTGGACATAGTCTATGCAATTATTTCTGAAGTGGATTGGCAATTTACCTGTGTAATATGATATAGTGAAAAGAACATTGAACTAAAATGAATGATTATTCAGTCAACAAGTATAGAAGCAAATTTGGCAGGACAGTGGATTGAGTGATAGACCTGGATTTAGGAAGACCTGAGTTCAAATCCAATGTGGGGACTTCCTATACACACACACACACACACACACACACACACACACACACACACAGACACATGCACATATATATGTGAATATATTTATATAGACACACATATATATGTATACACATATATAGTATAGGTAGGTACATATACATTGTAAAAATAAAATCCACAAAAATCATCAGTATTTATAATAATAACAATGGCAAATTGGAAGTAATAGAAAAAGAAATTCCCATTCAAAATAGCTACAAAAGCAGAAAGTACCTTGGAATTAAAATATAATATATATGTATACATATATGTGACTTATATAATTACAAAACACTAATGGGGAAAAGAGAAAGAAATATGAGACATGTTGATTACATATTTACTACATATATGTATATAAAAGGTGTGTATATATTTAGATGCATATTGTGAATATGTGTGTACATATGTATAACCTGGATTTTATTATATATATATATATATATATATATATATATATATATATAATTCACCACATCTACCTCCTTCTGCTACCTCTCCAAATTGTACTATTGTTGTTCAGTTGTTTCAGTCATATGCTTGTCTTAATGATCCCATTTGGGATTTTCTTGGCAAAGATACTGGAATGATTTGCCATTTCCTTCTCCAGTTTATATAACAGATAAGAAATTGAATGACTTGTCCAAGGGTCACACAGGTAGTAAGTGTCCAAGACTGAATTTGAACTCATGAAAATGAGTCTTCCTATTCCAAGTTCAGTATTTTATCCACTGGATCACTTGGCTTCCTTCTGCAAAGTGGTAAACTGTAAAATTCCCCATCCTTTGGCAAAATAGGGATTAGTTTCTCCCTTCCAGAGTTTCTGTGAGGATAAACAGACATATCTGTAAAGCACTTTAATAACCTTAATATGGTACCTGGTTGCCTACTACTACTACTACTATTCAAGTACCTTTTTTGTGCCAGTCAGTGTCCTAGGTGCTGAAGATAAAAGTCTAAACAATCCCTACTGGCAATAAGTTTACAGGAGAAACGAGTACATATGAAAATATAATGCCAGCTAATAAATACAATTCTTTTTACAAAGCAGTTGAATGCAAGGTAGTTTGGAAGGAAGAGAACTAACACTGGGGGGAAGATAATGCTTGAACTGCATTTCAAAAGGGGGAGAGGGAGAGAGAGAGAAGAGAGAGAGAGAGAGAGAGAGAGAGAGAGAGAGAGGAGAGGAGAGAGAGGAGGAGAGAGAGGAGAGGAGGAGAGAGAGAGAGAGAGAAGACAGAAAAATGGAGGGTAAAGAGGCAGTGCATTGAAGGAATGTGGACCAGCCAGAACAATGGCATTCTATGACTATTGTGCTAGCAAATATTGAATAATCAAATCTCTGTAGGAAGGGACATTTTTATGTTTAATCTGCATTATTGATATTTTCTCCAACACTTTAAGTCTAAGCAATTCAACAAAACAAAAAATCAAACCCTGATTTATAGTGATTTGTTGATTTCTGAGCTGTAAAGACTCACACAGAAAATTTACCAATAAACTGTGGCAAATTGGCTGGAGTAGGCTCTAGCTCAGCTAGATTAGTAATTAGACTACCACTAATTAGTTGATTTTACATAGGAAAAGAGTCTCGTTGTCAATCTGAGTCTTAATTTTGTCATTTATAAAATAACAGGGTTTAAACTAGAAAATCTTTAGAATAGTTTTCAATTCCAATATTTTATAGCTACATTATTTCATTCCTTAATAGTTTATTAAAAGCAACTTTCCATTTTTTTATCAGCTCCGGCATTTTTTTGAAGAGATAAAGAGCATTTAGTTCTTTCTTTTAAAAGAAAAGATGTTATTTATTTTGAGTTTTACAATTTTTCCCCCCATCCTTGCTTCCCCTCCCCCTACCCCCCACAGAAGGCATTCTGTTAGTGTTTACATTGGTTCCATGTTAGTATTTTAGTTCTTAATAGGAAATGTTGAAACAACCAATGTCATAGTGGACTGGCTAGATTTGGAGTAAGGAAAACTTAGATTCAAATCTCGTCTCAGACATTTCCCCACTTGTGTGACCCTGGATGATACAAGTTAATTGTGGTCTTATTTATAAAAATGATAGCATCTGCCCCCAAAGGGGGGATCAAATGAGGATCAGATGAGATCTTCATTAAAGCACCCTAAAAATACTAGTTGTTGTTACTGTTGTTGTTATTGTAATTGTAGGACTGACTCAGGCTCCAGGGCATCTTTATCCCAAACAAGAGATAACTTAAAATGAAAGCATACTCCTAGGTCCACTCTAGTTTATTACCTATTACCTAAGACTGTTTTTTAGAATTTGATTTGATTTCTAGGGACAAAAGTTAGGATTCTCTGTACCACTTAAGTCAGGGATTATCCTTCTTACTGAGAAGGTCTAAAGTCATGCTGCATTCTTTGGAAGCAAAAAAAATTGATCAAGCAGTTATGACCAGTAACTTGCTCAAAATTTGCCATTGGAGCTGTAGCAGTGGAGTCAAATTCAAACAGTAGTCACTAAAGCATATATGAGGATTCTTTGTGGACCATATGTTGACTTAGAGAACCACATATCAATATCATCTACATCTATATTCTATTGTATTTTTATTTAGTTTGCCAAACATTTCCCCAATTTCATTTTAATCAATTTCCTGTTATGCTCAGGAGGATTGTGAGCCGCTTGGTGACTGCCAGTGGCATGGTTGACATCTCTGGTATGAAAAAAATTCTTAAAGTCAGAAGACCTGAGGCCAAGTATTGGTTCTGAAAAGACTAGATCATATGATTCTAGATAAGCTGAATAACTTCTAATTAGCCTCCATCTCTTCACCAGCATTTTGGGGATATTAATTGCAATTTTCCTGTGTCTTGGAGGATTGCATTTATAATCATCTTTATACTGATGTGGCTCATTTTCTCCAGGGATTGATCAATTTAGTCATTGGCCAGTGAACTATAAGCTAACATGCCAAGAATTAAAATAATGCTATAGGTAGCTAAAAACTATGATCCTTAGCACCTTCTGCCACATTCAATCTCTTGGTCAATGCACAAACCAAACTGAGCTTGACATTTTATCTTTTGTTTACATATTTCTGAGATACCATGTCTAGGGAATTCATTTCTAGTTGTTTGACTTACAGGCAACTTGTCTCATTAAATTTGAATCTATTGTCCTTGGACAACAGAAATAGTGTCACCAGGACTGGATCAGGACCTTTCCTTCTTGGTGGAACTGGATGGAACCAGGGCTCTGTTGACAAACTTCTGATGACTTTTTGAGGAGGGAAAAGAGAAACAACATTAATAAAATCTCATATTTTTTCAAGCAATGGAATGATAAATCAGAAGAATGCTCTTTTACATTCAGGGGTTCAAAATGGGCCTGAAACTTAGCTTGAAGGCTTAGAAACTCCATTTTATTAGTCTCAATCAGAGTTCCTCAGACTCTGAGTAACATTAATGCTAGGGATATTCAAAAAGATTGATAAAGGAGATATCAAAGTATTAGCTTCCAATTAGAAAAAGCACTACCAAGAATGCTGGTGTTATAGTCTATGTATTCTTTTCCACTGTGGAAATCTAGTTGGGTAATTCAAATAATGTAAGAAGATTTAACAATAATTATTAGATTTAATTATAAAATAATTATAATAAAATATAATAATGTTTTGTATATAATAAAATATATTTAATTATATTAATAAAATATATGAAGCAATACACAAATATAATAAAAATAATTATTTAAAATTAGGTTT
This sequence comes from Macrotis lagotis, assembly GCF_037893015.1. Taxonomy (NCBI): domain Eukaryota; kingdom Metazoa; phylum Chordata; class Mammalia; order Peramelemorphia; family Peramelidae; genus Macrotis; species Macrotis lagotis. Next base: position 187,671,023 of record NC_133662.1, on the reverse strand, counting down.
AATAAACCTAAAATCAGAATAAAAGAAGTGGGATAATGTTATGAATAATGACATGATAAGAAACATTAATCTTTACTATATGAGTTATATCTCCTTTCTAATCTGCCTTGTCTGAACATCTTTTTTTTCTTGATAGTTCTCAGTAAATACTGGAAAATTCTTACTACATAAATATTTTATATTCAATATGCCTTACCTGGGTAATTTCAGAGTTTCTGTTAAGGAAAATTTTCTTTGAATAGACAGATATGTTTGGTCAGAGTTCTTAGTTTCCTTGAACCTCCATTTTCTTATCTGTGGAGGGGTAGGTTTAGATAGAAAAGTGCTGGAGTTCAGCTCTACATCCTATGATCTTACATTCTCATCTCATGATGGAAAGAGTAAATCAGTATAAAGTTCAAATCTGGTGTAATTGGAAAAATGATGATGGATAATAGATAGAAGAGACAATTATTTAACCCTTGTTTTTATTGTATTTTCATCAAAAATACATTATCTTTGATCAAGGATACACAGAATTTCTTTAAATGGCTTTAAAAGAATGACATTACTCTGCTGCTTTATTGTAATATGGAGATGAACCTAACTCAAAGGCAATGATAGTGGAATATAATCTCTGTCAGATACAACCTTGCTAGAAAAAGTTTCAAGTACAATCCTAGCAATTTATTATATTTGCTTTCCAAGAACCTGCTTATTTAAGTTCAGAGAAACACCAGAAGGCTAATCTTTTATTAATGAATTCATTGACCATGGCAACCAAATGAAGTATAGGAAAACACAAAAGGTCCTGAGTTCATGTGACCCCTTTCCATTTCTGCTAATGACAGTGGTTAAGTGGTGAACAAAGTGGTGTATGGGTTAGCATTCACAAGGCTTCAGTTTATCTATAAATACTAATTTAGCAGTTGGTATTCTAAATGTGAGATCCTTATCCAATGACAACAAGGTGACCTAGGGACTCTCTTAGATACCGTTTGTATTGGATCTCCTCCCTGAGACTGACAGTGATATCAGAGGGCAGAACCAGAATAATAGGAGAAAAGGACAGTTTAATAATGATTATGGGTATATATTTCTTTAGTTATTTTTTTAAATCACCTTAAAAATATAGCCTAAACACCAACATCTGTTGAAAAGGATGAGACAATTCAAAAATTCCATGAAGAATTTTTATGAGAAATTTCAAATTACATCAGCATGAACTTCAATATTTAGTGACTTTAAGCAAAGGCATCCATTTGTGAAAAGCTCTAACCTGTTTAGAAAACTGTTCTTTACTTCGAACTTTCAATATTTTGGGCCCATTGCTCAAATCTTATCCTCTGACACCACTTTCACTGTTAGGGAGGAGATACAGCAGAGCATCAGGATCTAAGAGAGAGTCCCTATAAATGGCAGTCTTCCAGATGCTGATTGTGTTGAAGGAGTCAAGCCTAGAACAAAGCAGAGCCTTTTCTGTTAGATCTGTAATCACCAAAAGCTCTCAGCCTATCTACACAGGGAAAATTAAGAGGAAAAAATATTTCCTATTATCCAGTTTCTTGTATGCAGTTGGATAAAAATTTTTAAAAGTATTGGAGTTATCCATGTATTGGACAAACACTATGATGAAGAATGAACTGGAACGAGTGCTAAGTTTGAAAACAGAGGACCTGGTTTGAATCCCAGCTCTGCTATTTGCTAATCTGTGTGACCTTGAATTAAATTGCTTAATTTCTCTGACTATACATTTTTCAAAGTAGTTAAAAAAAAGAAGTTGAGCTGGATGGCTTCTGGAGTCAACATCTATATACAATATTTTAAAATTTAATTTTATGCTTATGTTTGCAGTTACCCTTCAATTTGTCATTTCAGAATTTTCTGATAATATCTATGGTTCTTTCCTGCCTCCTCATCCCATGCCTCAGTGGCTATTTTTTTTAATCATGAAAGCTCTCTTACACAGAGACTGTGTAAGCAGAGGGAAGGATGAGGAACACTATTTGTCCATACCACCAAGTTAGGAGAAGGAAGAGCCATGAACATTCCTTGGTATTTTTTTTTACCAGACAGAGAAGTCTTAATATTTTGTTACCTGAAGTATTACATACCAACCTGTTTTCTCTGCTCTGAGTTCATAGAAATTCTCTTTTAAAACTCCTTGAGGAAGAAGAATCATTTGTTTCACCCAAATAGAAAATAAATCATGGATGCTCTGAAGCAATGACAGAGCTAGGGAATACAAGTACCCCCCTGGACATTAGAAAGTGACTTTGGTTGTAAAAAAAATGTATTGACCTTGATTATAAATAGCTCAGTTAAGTTCTAGAGTGCCCCATTTCTTTCCATCACTTTTCCATTCTCCATGTAGTTGAAGAAAATATAGACTTGATAATTCATTTCTTGCTCTTTGTAAACCTCTGTCTGACAATGACAAATACCATGAATTAGTGTTTCATAATAGTCACAATTAAGAGAATCCCTGGACAGAATGATATAACCTGTAATAGTAGGTTATGCTTTCTGAAAAATGCAGGGAAATATCTCAGCAGACAGGGTGGTGAAAAACAAGAAGTTTGGAAAATGGAAAAGGGATTTTCTGACTGGCTAGGAGTTACTTCCTATGAAGAAGTTCAATCCTTTAGTTGAATTTTTAGAAAAAAAAATTGTTTTTGGTTTTTGCTAGGCAATGGGGTTTAGTGGTTTGCCCAAGGCCACACAGCTAGGTAATTATTTAGTGTCTGAGGCTGGATTTGAACTCAGGTATTCCTGACTCCAGGGCTGGTGCTCTATCCACTGCACCACCTAGCCACCCCAGTTGAATTTTTAGTATAGAAGTAATAGAATCAGAAATTCAATCACTTTTCAGGCTAGAAGGAAATTCCATCAGTTTGTTCAAGATGCATTTCAGTTTACCCAGGCTGCAGAAACTTTCACTTTGGAGTCCCACTCTAACAATCAAGGATTGCCTTTATAGACTCATCAATTCAGGAAAAAAACCCTAGCCATGCTTCACTTCTCTCCTGACTCTCTGGTCACATTTTCCAGCATCTCACAAGTTGCTAGTTGGGTGCCCTCTCTTTCTGTTCTGTCATCTCCCCAGTTTTAGAAACATGGACTATGATCAAATCAACTTGTCATTGCTCTTAGATGTTCAATTTGTTCCACCATGGTCTCATTCATCATCCCTATAACTTTTTGGACTCAAGTGATTAGTAGAAATCTACAATTAGCTAAGTAAGGGAAGAGACTACCAATCACAATGAATGTTTCCTGGTCAAGTACCATTATTCAAGTCTCAGAATCTCCATAAAAGAGTCAGAAGAGTCCAAAAGAGTAATAAGAAAAGTTTTTGTATTATAGGTATGTTTTAAATCAAGGGTAATTTGGTGTATCTCAGAGTGAAAAAAAAAAGTCACCAAATCTTGGAGGTGAGAATAGAATTTGGATAGAAAATGTTTTCCTTAAGTTTAGAATCAAAGTATTCAGAAGACAGTATTAGAATTGACATTGAGGACTAGGGGTTTCTTTCAATATTTTCAAGGTTTGTTTTTTTTTACCAAGGTCTTAATTATTTAATTCTGAGTCAGATGCAACTCAACCACATTGCCAAGTGACTGCACAAGCCAAAATGGGATCATGATGGTAGTGACAATGGTAGCTATTTCTTGGCTACCTCTCCCCTATGTGTATTGTCCCCTTCTACTAGAATATGTGCTCTTTGAGGGCAGAAATCATTTTTCTTTTGTGTTTTCCTGACACTTAACAAGTAACAAGTGTAGCAAGTGCTTTAAAATGATTTTTTCATTCATTCATTTATTCTATAATTTGCTCAAGGCTACATCGCTACCAGAAGTAGAGTAAGGAAAAAATCTGAGGTCCCCTATCCTTCTAATACACATGTAAATACAAATTAACTCAGAATATTTCAGTTGCATTACTTTGATAGTATTATAATTGTAAATGAATTTCCAATTCATTTTAAAAACATATTCTAATAGTTGTATGTATCAATATATTACCCCACCTTTGCTCTGGGAAAAACCAAACAGGCCAGATTTCAAAATCAGAGAGTAAGTTTGAATGAACTTGGTAAGAATTCAGGAGTTGCAAGGCTTAGAAAAGATTATATGTATGTGTATACTTCGAATACTTCAAAAAGTCCTGGTTTGGTACATTCTCCATTGATTCAATACAACTACTTCATAACTTGGTAAAGAGACTGAAAGTTGCTACAGAGAGAAAAAAAGTAGCACCTTATAAAAGCTTTACTTTGTGTCCTCAAGTGAGAATTATGAAATCAGTTGCCAGACTGAACTGGAATTCTCTACACTTTAGTTGGATCTACTAGAACTTACACTATGCATGTACAGCCAAAATAAATAAATGAATACATAAATGAATAGATAGATCAATGAAAAAAAGGAAGGAAGGAAGGAAGGAAGGAAGGAAGGAAGGAAGGAAGGAAGGAAAAGGGAAGCTTCCATGTTCCATTAGGTTTCAAAGTATAACTTTCAAGGAGGTATATGTATGCATGCATTTGTATGCAAATATTTGTATATATATATATATATGTGTGTGTGTGTGCGTGTGTGTGTGTGTGTGTGTGTGTATGAATATGAAGTATGGATTTTTAACTATATGTGTTTTGTGTTTGTATATGTCACATAGTGGGGAGAGGGAAGAAGGAGTTGGAGAGCCGAAACCCATATCCAAGGGATTAGTTTCTTTTAGTATTCTCTGGTTCACTGTACCTCCATCTCAAAAATAAAGCTTATTTGCCAATTTATTCACCTTTCTATGAGTTCATATGATTACCTTCAACTCTAAGGAAAATCTTTTAAATTAAGTTTTGCATTGAATCACTTGCTTTTCTTTTTCTCCAAATGGTAATTACAAATATCCATTCTAGAAGTTAGTCAATGCAGAAAGCTGTTGATAACAGATAAAGGATATTTTCTCCACCACAAAGTAAATGCTTGAAATATAAGCAATTTATAAGTACTTATTGACAAATAGTTAATACATTCATTGTACTATAGAAGAAGACCCATATGCCTCTCTGAATGACTTTTTATTTAAAATTAAATTACCCCCACTTACTGGGGAGGGATATATTAAAAATTAAGATGTTTTATAAACAAAAGATCGCTTTTTTTAAATTACTAATTTTATTAGTTGAAATGATAAAACAATAGAGGCTTTTTGCTATTTGTTAAGTTTCAAAAATAGTGTGAATGACAACTTCACCATCCAAGTTAAGAGCCAAATAGAATGCTACCTTCCCTTGAAATTACTTCCCTTTCTATTGTTAGCCATATTGTTCCATGGCATCCATTTACTTCAGGTAAGGCTGTTTTGATAGTGAATGTAAAGTTCTTTGTGAGAACAGCACTTCTGAGAAACAAGCCCTGCCATTCATTCTGGAAAAGAACAAAATATGCTGCTCTTACAGAGCACTAGGAAGATGCCTTTGAGGTCATCCTACCCTAGTTAGTAAGCTTGAATATGACTTGAAAATTCTGTGGAAACAAGTAAGTTGAATCTTCTAATTCATCCCAATGAGAGAGAGAAAAATACCACTTTTCTTCCTAAATATTTAACAGTTGTTTTACACAGAAATAATGGTAGAATGTATAGAGATTTTCTTTCAAGATAAGGAGGACTTTCAGGCTGTGTAATGCTGGATAAGTCAATCAATATTTCAGTGCATCTAAGACTGTAAGTTGCAGAGGAGGCACCAACCTGAATTGGTAGAATTTCCTCGCCTGGAAAACCAAAGGTCTATCAATCAAACTTGTTCCCAACAGTAGGAACTGGGGTTCAACTCCAAAAAAAAAAAAAAGAATCAGTCTTCACTTCCAAATGGCTTATATTCTAATGAAAGAAACAAGAAGTACATATATAACTATATGCGACCTGAATTCATAAAGAAACATACAGGTTATTAAATGCAAGATGCTTTGGGAAAGAGAGCCTTAATGATTAGGTAGACAAGAAAATTTGCATCTTAAAGTAAAAGAGGGGGCAACTAGGTGGCACAGCGGATAGGGCACCAGCCCTAGAGTCAGGAGTATCTGAGTTCAAAACCGGCCTCAGACACTTAATAATTACCTAGCTGTGTGGCCTTGGGCAAGCCACTTAACCCCATTTGCCTTGCAAAAACCTAAAAAAAAAAGGAAAAGAGGGGAATGCATTCCAGGGAAGACACTGTCTTGTCTAAGGAACAGACAGAATTATGTAACATTAACAATATAAAACTATATAGCATCTATTCAGGATATTTAGGTGGTGAGGTGGGTAGAGTACAGGGACTAAAGGCAGGAATTTGTAAACTTTAGAATTTTGTTTGGAGATTAGAAGGGAAATTTGGAATTTGGAAATTAAAATCTGGCCTCAGATACTTACTATCTATATAATCTTGGCCAATCACTTATCCCTTTTTTTGACTCGGTTTCTTCATCGTATCATTATTTGATGAAGCCGGAGGATGAAATGACAAATCTCTCCGGTATCTTTGCCAAGAAAGTCAAAAAGAATTGGCTATGACTGAAAAACAATAATAGCAACTTCCATTTTAAATATTTATAGACTACTAAAATTATGTTCATACTGCTTGAAATAGACATTATTTGCTAATAAGATTTGAAGCCTACTACTAAGTAGTACATTTAAAATAGAAAAAAATCACATGACTTTTTTATCAAGTACACATCTGCAAAATATTCACAGCAGATGGGACAATTTCAAGTGACACATTCATCTCAGCTAATGTCTCCTTGGCACAATAGACAGCCTTCTTGGAATATGTTTTATAGGCCAACTCTTTTGAACCAACAGCAGCCCCAAGATGAGTGCTAATAGTACAAAAATATCCTTCCTTTTAAAATGCTTGTGTTTTGAAAGCAGGTGTCTGCTGAATATCAAATAGGAAGGAAGAGGAACCAAAGAGGTCCCAGAATGGAAACTCGATGCTCTTGCTATTTTAAATTCTATGTTTTGTGGACAGTTTCAATTCTCAAAACACATGATCTGCTTAAATCTGAGTTTTTCATCCATTGTAAATTTAAATTTATTTACGTGAGGAATCATTAAGTTGATGGGAAGAGAAGGTTATATTGAGCTAGTGGCATGATATCAAGGACTAAATCTGGTTGGGTAAAAATACAACCCTTTTTCATTAACTCATGAGTGATCATATATAGATATATATACACATATAGATATATATATACATATATATTATATATATGTATATATATATCTTCAATGACATCATTTCAAAGGAGAAATCACAGAACCACAGAATTTGGGGGGGTAGGAAGAGAACTTCAATCCAAACACAGAAAGAATCCCCATTTTAACTTTTAACCCAACAAATGATTACCCAACTTCTGCTTGAAGATATCCATGGAGAACTCACAATCTTTCAGTGAAGTACATTTCATTCTCAGAAAGCTTTCATTGCTATAAATAATGAGAAGTTCACTGGCTTTCATTTGTTTTAAAGATGCAAATAAAATATTTGGTTTATTCTATGAAATAAAAATTAATCTTCAGGTTTGTCTTTCTTAGAATGTGAACTCTTCCTTTAATAACAATTGGTGTGTTTTGTGTGTGTGTGTGTGTGTGTGTGTGTGTGTGTGTGTGTGTGTGTGTGAGAGAGAGAGAGAGAGAGAGAGAGAGAGAGATTTCTATGATAAGTACATTTTTTTGGAAGTACCAAAACTCTTACTGCAGTTTTAAGCTCAAAGTTAAGATTTTAGAAAAACCTTTTATATAATTCTTTAAAGTTTACAAAACACTCTACATATTTTAGCACATTCATATTACAAAATACCTTTGAGTTTAAGCAAAGGGCTAGAGTATGGGTATCCCTTCATGGAGACGAAGCTCGCATTGCCAACTGCATAGGAAATTCCTGAATCAGCATCCTACTACCTGAAGTTTATATAGCACAGGTATTATTTTTCTTACTACCTGAGGTAATTAACACAGGTATTATTATTGCCATTTTATTGAAGACAGTAGATTTAGATCTAGAAAGGACTTTAGAGATAAACCGAATTCAGATCCCTCACATTACAAATGAGGGAATTGAGGTTCAAAGAGGACAATAAATAGTGTTAGGATTCTAGGTCTTTCAAAACTGTAGATCCCACATTTTATCTGCTCATGGAAGTTCTGTTAGAGAATTCTACCTTTAATATTTAGATTTTTATTTAAGATATTAGATATTTTTTTAAAAAAGGAGAGTTGGAATAGAGGTGAGATCATCTTGAGTTTTGTGTGATAACAGTGGGAAGATAATTAGTTCTAGCTTCAAAAGACCTGGGTACAAATCTGATATTGTGTGACCATTGGCAAATTACAACTTCCCTGAGTCAGTGTAATGTGAGGGGGTGGGGGGGTTGGAGAGTCAGGCTGGAAGGATTCTAAGATCTTTTAAACTCCTAATCTATGATCCCATGATCTGAGTTGATCAAAAGGTAGTGCGTTCAAAGATTCATTGACTATATTATCACTTTCCCAGTGAAATTTCCCAATGTATAATTGAGGAGTAATATAATTTTGAGAGATGAGCATGAAATTCAAGAAGTTTAACAGAAACACTAGAAGATAGCATAGTACAGTAGGAAAACTCTGGAACTAAAATCAGAAGACATTAGTTCAAATGAACATCATATATTTTATGACATGGTTTACGGGTAAGTATTTTAATCTTTCTATACCTCAGTTTAAAATCTATAAAATGAATGTATTGAACTAATTAGGTACTCTTAACCTTGGACCTGTGAACTTGTTTTGCAGAAATATTTTGTTAGCTGTATTTCAACATAAGTGCAGCTAGTGGAACAATGGGAGAACTCTGGTGACAGAAGATCTGAGTTCAAATTCTATCTCCAATGCTTACTAACTGCTTAGGCAAGTCAATTTACAGTTCTGAACTTAATTAGCCAAACTTCTGCCTACGGGCCAAAGCCCACTGAATCTGGCCTACCTACCTATTTTTATATTGCAAGCTAAGAATAGTATTTACATTTTTTTTAGGTTTTTTGCAAGGTAAATGGGGTTAAGTGGCTTGCCCAAGGCCACACAGCTAGGTCATTATTAAGTGTCTGAGACCGGATTTGAACCCAGGTACTCCTGACTCCAAGGTCAGTGCTTTATCCACTACACCACCTATCTGCCCCTAGTATTTACATTTTTAAAGTTAAAATAATGTGTTTTCTATTATTCTATAAAAAATCAGGAAGGATGGGATTTCAGAAAAGCCTGAAAAGACTTGCATGAATTGATACTGAGTGAGATGAGCAGAACCAGAAGAACATTGTACCCCCTAACAGCAACATGGGGGTGATGATCAACCTTAATGGACTTGCTCATTCCATAAATGAAATGATCAGGGACAATTTTAGGGGATCCATGATAGATGATACCATCTGTATACAGAGAAGGATCCAGGAGGATCAAAGATTATCATCTTCAATTTTTAAAAAGTTATCTTATGTATTATATAATTTTGCTATTCCTAACATTTTCTTTCTTACTTTGGATATGTTTTTTTCTCTTAACATATTCAATTTTGATCTATGCATATCATGGAAACAAATGTAAAGACAATATATCACATTGCCTTCTGTTGGGGGAAGGGAAAAGGAAGAGAGGAAGGGGAAAAAATTATATAATTGGAAGACAAAAAATTTATATAATTTTTTAAAAAATAAAGTTATTGTGTTTAAAATGTAAAAACCATCCAAAAGCAGATAGTCCCATTGTCTGCTTATCCCTGAGCTGGTTCCACTACTTTATTTTACAATTGGGGAAACTGAGGCTTAAGAAAATTAAGTGACAAGTTCAAGATTATAAGAAAAGATTTTTATCTTAGTTCTTCTGATGCTAGAGCTAGTAGTCTTTCCACTAAACCATTCTTGTCTTTAAAATGATGATAATAATAATGTTGTACTACCCCCCTCACTGGGTAAGGTAGATATTTTGTCTGTTCTAAACCAGGATATACTTGTAAGACTATGGGATATTCTCCCACTAAATTATTAAAAGAGAATTATTATTGTATCAGATAATGCATAGGTATAATACTCTTGGAAAGTTTAGTTATGCTTATAATATATAGGATGAAGCCATGCTTAAAGATTTAAATTTTTTTCAGCTTTTCAATTCACTTCCCTATCCATTGTAAGAGAAGTATTTCAGAAAATCTTTTTTATTCTAGCAATCATCTTTTTCTTGTTGAAGAAGAGTGAAAGCATTTGTCCTCTGGAAGCTGGGTGGTGCAGTGATCTGGGCCTAGAGTTAAGTAGACTCATCTTCCTGAGTTCAAATCTGGTCCAGACACTTACTAGCAAGCCACTTAACCCTGTTTGCCTCAGTTTCCTCATCTGTAAAATGAATCATAGGGGGGAAAGTGACAAACTACTCCATTGTCTGCCAGGAAAACCCCAAATGGGATCACAAAAAAGTCAGACATGACTGAACAACAAACACAGCATATGAAACTGAATGAAAGGTGGTGGATTAGAATGCTTACCTTAAAACAGAGCAAGCTTATTTTAAGTGGGAAGAGGGCAGCAGGAAAGATACTTATTCTCTGGGTGCTTGCTAACAGGAATGAATTGATGAAAGACCTAGCCAATTTGGTCACTATGATGGGAGAAAGGTGGTCTGTACCAAAGAAATAAGAGAAAACAAAATGCTAAAACTGAAAAGAACCTTAGAGGTATTATAATCAAACTTTCTGATTTTAGAAATGGGGAATTTGAGGTTCTGAAAGGACTAAAACCCAGACATCCCATGTCTTAATCCAATGTTATTTTCACTTACATATTTTTAAATAAAAAAAACACATTTTATTATGGAAAAGTTTTACATGATTGCACAGATATGGATTGCTTGGAGAGGGAGGGAAAAGAAGGGATAGGATTTTGAATTCAAAACAAAAAAAGTTGAAATTGTTTTAACATATAATCAAGGAAAATAAAATATATATTAAAAATAAAATTACACTATTTTTAACTTTAAAATGTTTTATCATTTGTTTTAAAAATGCTTTTCTTTTTTAAATTTAGAGTTTCAAACTCTCTCCCTTCCTCCCACCTATCCCCCACTCACTGAGAAGGCAAGCAATATGATATCAATTATACATGTGAAATCATGAGAAACATATTTCCATCTTAGCCATATTGCCAAAAAAAGGCAATAAAAACAAAATGAGAAAATTGTACTTCAATTTGCATTTAGAGTTTAACAGTTCTCTCTCTCTCTCTCTCTCTCTCTCTCTCTCTCTCTCTCTCTCTCTCTGGAGGTAGATAGCATTTTTCATCATGCATCCTTCAGAATTGTCTTGGGTCATTGTATTGATCAAAGTAGCTAAATTTTCTGCAGTTAATCATTACAGCATTGCTGCCATTGTACACAATAATCTCCTGATCCTTCTTAACTTTGCCTCAGTTCATATAGATATGAACATGGATTTCTTAAAACCATCCCTTTGGTCATTTCTTATAGTGTATAGCATTTCTTCACAAACATCCTCAATTGATGAGCAAGTGCTCAATTTCTAATCCTTTGCCACCACAAAAAAGAATTGCTATGAATAATTCTTGTACATATAGGTTCTTTGCCTTTTTCTTTGATCATTTTGGAGTTCAAACCTAGTAGTGATGTTACTGGGTAAAAGGGAATGCCATATTGTATAGTCCTTTGGGCATAGTTCCAAATTGTTCTGCAGAATACTTGGACTACTTCACAACTGTAACAATTGAGCATTAGTGTACCAATTTCCCCTCCAAGATTTACCACTTCTGATAAGGATAAGGTGGTACCTCAGAGATGTTTTATTTTGTATTTCTGTAATCAATAGTGATTTAGAGCATTTTTCTATAATAAATACTATAAATAGCTTTGAAAACAAATATTCATAATCTTTGATCATATGTCAATTGAAGAATGACTTCTTTTTTCATTTGATTCAGTTCTCTAGATATTTGAAAAATGAGGTCTTTAGTAGAAAAACTTGCTATAATTCTTTATATTACTTCATTGTCTATTGTACCTTTTATCAAAATATAGTTCCTCTATCTCTCTTAATTAGATCTATTTTTCCTTTTTGCTTTGTCTGAGATCATGATTGCTATTTTGGCCTTTTTTTTACTTCAGCTGAAGCATATTAGATTCTGCTCCAAGCCTTTATATTCACTCTCTGTGTGTCTTTCTTTCCCAAGTGTGTCTCTTTTAAACAACATATTGTTGAATTCTGGTTTCTAATACATTCTATCTGCTTTCATTTTTTGAATTAACTCATCCCATTCATATTTATAGTGATCACTACTAACTCTGTATTTCCCTTCATTCTATTTCTTTGTTTATTCTTTTCTCTTTCTTTTTATCCTATCCCTCCTCAAATTCTGTTTTTCTTCTGACCACTTCCTCCATGAATCTGTCCTCCTTTTTATCATCATCTCTTCTCTTCCTATTTCCCTGTTGGGTCAGATAGATTTCTACCCACCTGAGCATGTTTATATATCCTTCTTTCTTTGAATCAATTTAGATGAGAGTGGGGTTCAAGCATTGCCCACTACCATTTTTCATGCCTCCTAAGTGAGAAAAAAATTTCCCCATTGCACCCCTCCTTTCTCCTTTTTCCAAGTGAATACCTCTTTTTTATCCTTACATTTTTTATATCATTTCAACAGAATCAACTCAGACCTATGCCCTCTATATAGACTTCTTCTAAATACCCTAATAATGATGAAAAATTTTAGGCATTACATGTATTATCTTCCCATATAAGAATGGAAACAATTTAATTCTATTGAATCCCCTATGATTACCCTTTCAAGCTTATATTTCTAAGCTTCTTTTGATATTCTGTTTGAGTATGAATTCTTATATTTGGCTTTGGTCTTTTTATTAGGAATGCCAGAAGTCCTCTATTTCATTAAATATCCATTTTCCCCCTGGAGGATTATATTCATTTTAGTTGGTAAGGCTAGTTTTGGTTATAATCCTAGCTCATTTGCCTTTGGAAATTTCATATTCCTAGCCCTCTGATCCTTTAATATGGAAGCTGCTAAATCTTATGTGATCTTGACTGTGATTCCATGATATTTGAATTGTTTCTTTCTGACTGCTTTCAATATTCTCTCTGAACTTGGAGCTCTGGTATTTTGCTATGATATTCCTGGGAGTTTTCATTTTGGAATATCTTTCAGGTCATAATCAGTGGACTTCAAGACTATTATAGTATAAAAGCAAAGTTTTTTTACAGATAAAATACAGGCAAAAAGAATAAAAAATTTTTGCTGTTGGTAGATGGGAATAAAAAAGACAGAAATGTAAGCCAAGAGTATAAAGAACAAATGACTTTGTCTCCCTTACTAGGCTTTTGCTCTGGCTAAAATTCATTGCAAGTCAGAGATGATCTTGGGAATTTCTAACCCTGAATTAAACTACTATTTAGGACAATTAGCTGTGATCTTAACTCCAAAGAATAGAGTTAAAAAGAAGAGACAAAAATCTTTGCAGTGGAGGCACCCTGCCAAACTTTTGTTAACTCAGTATGGCTTGGCTATGATTCTGAACTCTCAACTTACCTTTATCAGGGAGAAACTTTATATTCACCATGGCCTAGTATATATTAAAGATGACTTTAAAAATGCATTCCACTTTATTTGAGAAGCTCCCAAACCAGCCGGGTATACTTCTAACTTGGTTCTATTCCAGATTCTTCAGACTTTTCCACTTGCCCTTCCTCCTATTCAACTTTTTTTTTAATGTATTCTGTTACCCCTTTAGAATGTAAGCTCCTTAAGAGTAGGAACTGTCTTTCTTTTCCCTTGAGTTTGTATCTCTAATTCTTGCCAAAAAAAGGGTTTAATAAATGTTCTTTCTTTTTTTAAATCTCTTTCTCCTTTTATATTCTATCTGTCAATCTATCTAGTCCTAAACCCATACTCATTGCTTTTCAGTATAATCTATACTCCAATGGAAACATGAATCATTTCTATACCAAAAAAGAGAAATCATAGAAGGATTCAGTGGAGTAAAATCTTCATCATTTAATATCATCTGATTTTAATTTTATTTTCTTTCCTTTTTCTTTAAGGTCTGATCTAATTTCATCCAATTCCTGCATAGTATTAGATGATAGAATAAATAGATCCTGATCTGGAAGGACCTTTAGAAACCTATGCACTTGTTTTATAGCTGAGGAAACAGAGTAAAAGAGGCTAAATGATTCTCCTTAAAGAAGTCTAGGTAGTAAATGGCAGAACCAGGAAAGATTTTTCTTATATCAAAGGAATCATCAATGAGCTTCATAGTTTTAAGTACATACCAGAATTTTGTAGATTTTTTCTATACATGTCTACAATGATCTCTTTATAGAGTCCAATCAAATATTATTTAATGTTTCTATACTACTCGTGACTAATCATGCAGGAAATATTAATATTGTAGTATTCAGGAAATGATAATGTGAATATAAATTAATATTTGGTTTTTTATCCAATGGAATAATGAAAACAGCAATGTACTAGAAGTCATCCTCTCTAGCCTGTTGTTCCAATCTGCTTCTAATTGGTGTGGCCTTGGGCAAGTCATTCTGGGGACAGTCCCTGCAGTTTTTCCTGGGTTTGTTTCCACATGTGTAAAATGAAAAGATTAGACCAGATAATAGTTAGTCTAATAGACCAGACAAGTCTTCCAACTCTAACATTCCATCAAACTATTCAGACCCTGAGGGGAAAATGAATCAACTTTATTATACAAAATAATACATTAACTTTGGCTTCTGCTTAAGCATTTAAGCAGATAAGTGGAGATAAATAATTGGGGGGAGGGGAAATCCACCTCCAACAAGTAAGCAATCAATCATTCCTTTAAAGGTCAACATCAAGCCCTAAAGCAGAACTGTCATTTATCAAAAAATCTGTTTAGAAATCAATACACCTTTGAAGGCACCAGGGCAGGCATATGTTTCTCCAGTATTTGATTTGTAGACTCAGGGTAAACAGGTCTGCAGAACAAAAACATGTGCAGTAATTATCTAACACATAAGCACCATGGTAGCCCGTCCAACAGTCAGCAGTATCTACCGATATCCTGGCAAACACAAAAAGTCAGTTCAAAGCCTGTCTCAAGAGGCTACTTATGCTAGACAGGCTAGGGTTTCAAGTGTGTGTTTGCTAGATTTTTTTTTCTAATGTAATTTTGGCTTCTATTCCCAAACACCAAGTCTCTCTAATATTTACCAGATAAGTTGCCAGATTCCTCTTAGGAATTTAAGGTAGAAGTTTGAAATTTCCCATCTACCAATTATGATTTAAAATTAAATGATAGTGCTAACTAGAAGAGCCTAGAAGAAACTAAAATCAAATTTTTTCTTAAAGAAAATTTTATATGACATTCTGCCAGGATATGAGGAGCCATTTGGTTTGGCCCAAATGTCACAAGACTCATTTTATGTCAAAATTCAATATTTTAAACATTGTTAGAAAATTGGCATATCTCAAGTAACATTATTCATAAAATATATGTTTATTTTTTGGTTGGCCTGAAAGTATGCCAACATCCAAGGAAATTGGAGATCTACTTGTCAACCTCTTCCTTATAAGACATTTCCTTTTGCATTCCTATTTTTCCATTATTTTATGAATTTTATGACGGAATCGGTTTAAGTCGTCTGCAAGGTCTCTTCCTAATATAATATTTTATCTTTTATTTATCCTTTCTTAGTTCAGTTTATTACAACCAAACAAAAGTACCCCAAACAACCAAAAAAGCACATTGTTAGATGATTCAGTGCAGTGACAAGAGGCTTGAGGTACAGAAGACCTGAGTTTGAGTCTTTCCACTTGTCAATTGGCACCTGGGGGAAAACATTTCATCTCTTCAGTCATCTGTAGTTGGGGATTATAATAACCCTTGCAGTGTCACTGGGGTGTGATGAAGAGTTTGCAAGCCTTAAAGGCAGGAAGACCTAGTTTTGAATGTTGCTTCTAATAATAGCAAAATGGCCCTAGGCTGGAGCCTTAACTATTATATGCAAATCTCTCAGATAAACCCATTAAAATATAACTGAGTTACCTATTGGACATTTTGGATTAGATATTCTAGAGACATTTCATTCTCAGCATGTACAAAATTACATCATTATCATTTCTCCCAAAATGTCTGTTTCTGTCAAACTCACCATCATTCTCCATTTTTCCTTCTCCTAGCTGTGTAATCTCAGTTGACCAAATTCTAATAAATGTATGCAAGTCAAGACTTTACCCTGTGATGTCATAGGTCTTCTTTGAAAATGAAGGATGAACAACCACAAACCTCAGCATTATCCTGTAACTATAAGCCTTAACCCACACATCTAGGGAGTTGCGAAATTGTGAAATTTCTGCATTCACAATGTATTTCTCATCTGACCCCTTTTGTCTACTCACACAGCTACCTACCATCTTAGTCCAGATCTTCGTACTACTTTGCGGATAAAATGACTAAACTGGAGTGTAAAAGAAGAGCATGTTTGTGTCAGTCACTGGCTCTCAAAAACCTATTTTGTTCACATGAGTTCTATTTAAAATCATACATTTTTATATGTTATAACTGCTGCCCCAGTACAAAATGGTGAATTACTAACTTTTAGAAATATAAGTCATACAGATCACATAGGTAGTGTCATTTTATTGGTTTGAAAAAACTTTTTCGATTGAGTGAAAGTTTTCATGTCTGGAGGCATTGTTGGTGGCAATTGATTGACAACTTGGCATCTTTGATGTCTGAAGTCTTGTACACATCAATTGGCCAAACTCTCCTAGATCCTAATTTTGCTAAACCATCCACTATACAATATGCTTGTCAGCAAAGAGTTGCCCTGTGAGATTATTTAGATTCATCTATCTCATTGACTGTTGCTAAAATGGTTATTGATTAGAGCTTTTATTTTGCTTTTCTATAATGAGCATTTTCATTAAACAAAGCATATTGTGAGATAGTTGATGCATTCCCAGAAAAGGGGACTTGATTCTAAACTCAATGGCAGGGATGAAAAGCAAAGCCTCATCCCTCTTTGTAATGAAAATTAATACCATGCCTGTATCCTCAAAAAAATGTTTTTTACAGCCTATATGATCTCTTTAAATCAAACTACCTTCAGCTCTGTTGTTCAATTCAGAGGTCTTGTCTGTCTCTAAGACCTTTCTTCTTTTGTATGAACTAAGTCCACTGTTTCTTTTCTTTTTATTCCCTACCTTTAAGAAATGAGCCATCCATCATAGCTCAGAACACTGTGATGCTCTGATTTTTCCTTTGACCTCGGAGCTTTGTGGGCGTGGGGGAACAGTCACCCTCTTGTTTTCCAGTTTGGCTGGATTTTTCAAGTAGTTGAAACCAGCTGCAGACCATAAACTGTTATTTCAGTTTCAGTAAAACTCAGACAGCTTTTCTCAGATATGGAGAAAAGCTTTAAATTGAGCCTGAGTCCAGGCCGACTTCAGAAGGGATTGATGAGGTCTAAGAGGAAATGGAGACATGAGGATACTGCCTAGGTTAAGGAAGGCCTATATAGTTAAACACCTTTGTGGGGAGAGAAACACATTACTCATCAAAGAGCTTGCAATGGAGTTGGATCTGTTTAATGCAAAGATATTCCAGGTCTCATAATTTAGAGCAGAAAATATCCTAGGAGGTGAATTTAGGGAGAGGTACTTTAAGAAAGAGAGAACATTTGTTCGGCAACTTTAAGGGACCCTGCCAGGACTAGGATCTCATAAGGGGAGCTAATACCCAGAATTCTTGGTGAGGGGATCAAGGTCAAAAACCTATCTAAATGCACAAGTTCTCTGCTCATTTCCCATAGTACCCATAAGCACCAGGAGTTTTCCCTAGGGGGCCTGAAATTAAATTTATCCTGGTGGAAAATATATGCTAACAAATCAGTATAGAGTAAAACTGTCAGGATCTCCAAACTGCTATTTTTCTTCTTCTCTAAAATTGTGTTCCTATTTAACCACACAACTTCTAAAAATGAAAAGAGAAAAAGAGAGAGAAGATAAATGTGCTATCTGACAGATTGGCTGGAAGCAAAAACTTCATATACTCATGCAGGCATACATTTATACTTATGCAAAAGCAAACACATAACTGGTTTTGTTTTTTGTTTTTTTGCCTCTGTGGACATATTAAGTCCTATTATTAACAAAACTATTCCAAAAGATTTTTTAAGGCAGAATGTAATCCTCTGTCTAATGTGAAAGTTAGCAGGGATGGAGAGATGCCAGACTTTATCAGGATGATGTGGAAAGTTTCACATTGATGAAATCACTAGCTCTGGCTTCCAGATAATTAGCTCACTTAGTTTAGAATTAATTGAGGAAGCGATAAATTGAAAAGTGAAATTCTTTGGTATCATCCCCTACATATTCTTGGTCCAGCCCTATGATTTTATTGCTATTCAGTCATTTTTCAATCATGTCCAACGCTTTGTGACCCCATTTGGGGCTTTCTTGGCCAAGATACTGATGTAGTTTGCCATTTATTTCTTTAACTCATTATACAGATAAGCAGGGTTAAATAACTTTCAAGGCAGAACTAGAACCAGTTCTTATAGATTCCCAAGACTATTCCCTTTGCCACTATCCCTGAAAGTTTCTCATTCCTTTATCACCTTTGAATAAAACAACAAATGCAGAATGTAACTCAGCTCATCAGTATTAGAACTAAAAAGAAAATGGACCTGACTCAGGCCAGTATTTGATCCAAGAGTAGCCCTATATCTCCAATGATAGATGAACTTCCAAAGACCCAGATCACCATTTGGAATATTAAATCTTACCCAAACTTTAAAAAAAAAGCAATTTATTTGAGAACAAAGTCGTTGATCCAATTTTTTAACAATCTTCCTTCCACCTGAGATGGAAATGTTCCTGCTAAGTTTTCAGTTGACTTTTTTTCTTGTTTGGGTTTTGGGAGATTATTTTTAAAGAGCTGAGGGAGGAGGAAGGGCAGTGGGGGGGGGGGGGTTCCTACTGAAAACTGATACATTACTGGCAGAGAGACTAAGAGAATATTCTTGCCTTAAAACCTCTTGGAACCCTGTAAAAGTTTGATTAAGAGTGAAGTATTGTTTTTCTGTCGTGGTATTTTTTTAACCACCCCCTCACTCCTCTAATCCAAACTTGGTTTTCTCTGTTGTTTTTGGCCTGCACTCATTTTTCAATACTATGACCTCTCTTTGTTCCCTTCCTCTGGATTGCCTCTGGTTGCAACGCCATCAAGCTCACACTATTGGGTGCCATACTCCTTGCTGCAAGGACCACATTAAGAAAAATCAACATATATTAGATGCTTACTGGAGACATATGTGCTGAGGAAGATACCAAGCTACTACCATTTAAACAGAGCTTTCATGTTGCAAAATGCTTTACATATATTATCTCATATGATTCTCCTAACAATCCTGGAAGATGGGCTTTTCTTATCTCTATTTTACTAATGAAGAAACTGAGAGAGAGATGTTAAATGGCTTTTAGTATACTGCTTATACATCACCACTAACTGAACTACAACAACAATAAGACTATGATAGATACACACGTGCCTAGGACATCAATCCTAAAGATCTGAGTTCAAGTTTCACTTTTGACATAGGCAGCTTGTGTAACTGTGGATAATCACTTAATCTTTTAATGCTATCAGACAATTCTCTATAACTATAAATTACAGAGAAGGTCACAGACACGTGTGTATATAAAGAAGGATTTAATTAAGCAAGTAAAATGATCAGGGAAGTCCAGATTGGGGGGGGGGGGATGTCATTGTCCATTGTGAGAACCAAGGAAGCATCCTGGAGGAGGTGACACTAGAATTGGGTTTTAAAAAATAAATCAAGGGGGCAGCTAGGTGGCGAAGTGGATAGAGCGCTGGTCCTGGAGTTACGACATGTACCTGAGCTCAAATCCAGCCTCAGAAACTTAATAATGACCCAGCTGTGTGGCCTTGGGCAAGCCACTTAACCCCATTGCCTTGTAAAAAACTAAAATAAATAAATAAATGAACAAACAAACAAATAAATAGATAAATAAATGAATAAATAGCTAAGTGAATGAATAAGCAAATAAATAAGTAAATGAATGTATAAACAAACAAACAAATAAATAAATGGATGAACAAGCAAACAAACAAATAAATAAATAAATAAAGCTAGATCAAAATTCAATAGGTGATTGAAGAGTGAAGAGTGTGTATGAGAAATGGCAACTAATTTACTACTACCGGAATAAGATGAGACAGTGAGTTACAGACATTGTATTGAGAGGTAAGGACACCTGAGTTCAAATTTGACCTCAGCCTCACTTTCTTTGTCTGTAAAATGAGTTGGAGAAGGAAATGGCAAATCCTATAGTACCTTTGCCAAGACAACCCCCAGGATCATAGAGTTAGACATGACTGAATAACAGCAACAACTTGGAATCAAAGGACCTGGGTTCAAACCTTGCCCCTGTCAGTTACTACTTGTGTGACCTTAGTTAAGACACTTAATGTTTTTAGTCTTCCTCTACTTCATCTGAAAAAATGAAGGAGCTCATCTAATTCAACAGTCCTCCTGAATCTCATTTTAAAGTTGAGACCTAGAGACTTATGCAAGGTCACTAAGCATGCTTCATTTGAACTCAAGACCTGTAACTCTGTACAGTCTGGTTTCTTACAACTATATCATGCCATCTCCCCCAGGTTGGGCTAGATGACCACTAAACTCCTTTGTAACTATAAATTAGGAATGAAGAACAGGTGCAGAAAATCCAAGATAAGGCCAAAGATCCCTTTTAATGGAGAAACAGGTGCTCCTCTCCTATCATCCTGGGTTTTGCTTTGATTTTACTCCATAATCCATCACCACCACTTATGTGCCTTCTCAATTATTGTTTTTTTTTGTTATTGTTGTCATGGTTACCTCACCTGCTGGGCAAGCAATGAGTCTTAATGTCTAGCTCACTGTTGGTTCTCAGTATCTGTCAAGTACGTGGGAACCAATCCTGTGGTGACCCAGGTAAAGTCAATTAGTAAGAAAGAAATGAATTCATTATTCTAGGGCACTAGAGTATTGTTTAGTTAATGATCACTTTGAGTCGTGCCCTGGAAGAGTCTATTTGCCTGGCAGGAGTTGAAGGGGCATGACAACCTTAACCTTCTTTCTTAAAGGTTGATAAAGGAAAACCATTCAAAGTAGTGTTTCCCAGAATGGGCCCTTAGGAGCTCTAAGCTTTTGAGTTTTCCTTCTTGGATCAAAAAAAGATCCTCAAGATTTTGGGTAGACCAAGGACTAAAGGTAGGAATAAAAACTCAAAAAAATTTCCCAAAATTTCTCCCCCTGTTGTTTCTTATAACAAAAAAGAAAAGAAAAAATTCATCAAAAAAATGAAAATTATGTTCAATGTTCCCTACCCTTATAGCGCCCCTCCATCTGCAAAGAAATTAGGGAAAACATTTTCTCATATCTCTTATAATATTCATTCTAGATTCTTGTGATTGTTTTTCTTTCAATTTATAAAGTTGTATTCATTGGGCATGTTGTTTTTCTTTCGCTGATTACTTCATTTTGTATCAGTTCACATAAATCTTTCCATGCTTCTCTGTATACATCATGTTCATAAATTTTTTAACAGTACAATAATATTCCATTGCATTGATGTACCATAGTTTGTTTAGCCATTCCCAATAGATTTTCAATTGTTTGTTACAACAGCAAATATTGCTATAAATACTTTTGTGTAGTTGGAGGTTTTGTTTATGTTGATGATCTCTTTGGGTTATGTGACTAGTGGTGGGATCTCTAGGGTCAAGGATATGGATAGTTTAACCACTTTTTTCCCCTAATTTTAAACTGCTTTCCAGAAGTGTTATATAAAACATAATGCTACCAAACATATAATAAGTATGCTTTTCAAAAGAATGTTCTGATGGGATAGAAGGGACTGATTTCTATTTTCAGTGGGAAATGAGCAAGCAATATTGCAGATTATTTTATTAAGTATGGGATATGAAAAGAAGGGACATTAGCATGAATTTAAAAAAAAAAAGACTTGAGAAGGGACAGAAAGGTGGTGCAATGGATAGAATACTGGTCCTGGAGTCAGGAAGAACTGCATTCAAATTCAACCTCAAGGGTGCAGCTAGCTGGCAAAGTGGATAGAGCACTGGCCTTGGAGTCAGGAGTACCTGAGTTCAAATCCAGCCTCAGACACTTAATAATTACCTAGCCGTGTGGCTTTGGGCAAGCCACTTAACCCCATTGCCTTGAAAAATCTAAAAAAAAACCAAATCAAATTCAACCTCAGACATTTAATAATTACCTAGCTGTGTGATCTTGGCCAAGTCACTTAACCCCATTACCTTGCAAAAACAAAAAACAAAAACAGGCTTGAGAAGTTTTGAAAATAACTAAGGTCTTTGGAATATGTCTGGCATTCTATATTCATGGAACCTAATCTCATAGAGAGATAGGGAAACCACATATTAACATTTTATAAGTTCTATTGCATTCTTATTTATTTTTGTTAATTATTTCCTAGTTTCATTTTTCTACTAGTGAGTATTACTGGTCAATATGACCCCAGCTGAGATGTTTAACACCTCTGGTTTAATGAATAGGGTGCTGGACAGTGATAACCAGGAGAACTGGGTATGTATCTTGCCTTTGGTGGTTGCTGATTGTGTAACCATAATAAGCAAATTACCTTCCCTCTTGGAAACTCAGGCTCCTATCTGCAAAAAAGGGGGGTGATAATAATATATAATATTAATACCTTAACATTGATTTGGAGAAGAATATTTAAATTCCAACTATTGGGGGTCATTTGATTTTTAAAGTTGAAAAGATTCTTAGCAATCTGTTCTCTACCCCAACAGATGAGGAAACTGAGGCTCAGAAAAGTAAAACTATTTGACCAAAGTAATAATGTTTATCAATAGCATAGTTAAGACGAGAACCTAGGACTTATGACTTTCCGTCCAGAGCTTTGTCCTTCAGAAAAAAAGAAAATCCATGTGTAAGAGTTCTTTTAGTCTTCCCCTATTACAAAAGAAAGCCAAGGAAAATTTAAGAGGGCAACTTGGCAGACATCCAGAGCACTCTGGGGAAGCAATCACTGGGAGTAATTCAGAGTAGTCTAAGAAGTAACAGCTCAAGGAAGAAAATGGAGGCAATGTTCTCCAAGTGATTAAAGACCTATGTCTACAGTCCAAGGGCCTGGGTCCTTCATGAGCATAGGCAAACTATTCATCCTCCAAGTCCAGATTTCCCCATCTGTAGAATTTATTGCTTACTACCTTTCTAAATTACAGCACTTGTATAAGAGTCCATTATGTAATGATTTTCTAAGTGGGTATAAGCCCCTTAAAGGTGACAACATTATTATACTTTCCAGCATTACTTTAAAATTTAATGTAACTAAGTGTTACAAAGTTGATAGGGGGTAGCTAGACTTGGGCTTAAATTCTCACTCTGGCAATATAAGCATTATGGCCTATAAGTAATTTCTAAAGCAAAGAATATGGATTCAGGTGATGACCCTTGGTTCAAATACCAGCTCTGCCACTTACTGCCTGTTTGACCTCCTTTAAGTCACTCTTGATGGATTTTGGGGATACAAAGATATGAACTGACCTCAAACCCAAAAGTGTTCTGTTGGTACATGACTATGACACTCATATTTTTGTTTTACTCTAAAATTTGAAGAAATTGTGGAAGGAGTAGAAGAGTCCTTCATGGCTTTGAGGCTTGGGGAGCATTTATTATTCAGTTGTTTGAATTATGTCCAGCTCTTCGTGACCCTATTCAGGCATTGACAAAGATGTTGGAGTGGTTCGCCATTTCCTTCTCCAGTTTACTTTACAGATGAGGAAACTGAGACAAACAGAGTTGGATTGAGCAAACCTTGAGCAAGGCTCAAACAGTTAATAAAGTGTGTGAAACCATTTTTGAACTCAGGTCTTCCCTTGAAAACAGTGAGAATACCTAATAGCAAAAACTGAACACTGAACCCACTTAGTGGTGTGAAATGATGACATTATTAGAGTCGATATTTCAACAAGGAGCCCATCATCTCACTCCCAAAAAGCCACACTTCTTCAAAATGCCCCTTGCTCTGCAGAGGATACCGATATACTTTTACCTATCTAGATTTGTAACCTCAGATTTATCCTCTATTCTTTAACTGTCTCTCATCATATATATCAAGTAAGGTGGAAGTTCTTATTTCTACCTCCACAACATGTCTCACATCTCTTTTACTCTATCCACTCGCAAGACCAGTAACCAGTTAAGTGAAGTTGAACAAGTCATTGATTTCTCTGACTCAGTTTCCACATTTATAAAACAAAAGGTTTGAATGAAATTCTTTGAATGAAAATAACTTTCAGCACTTCTATAAATCAATGCATAAAAATATTTAGTATTTGTATAGTGCTTTACAAATTTTATCTTGTAAAGTTCTTAAAACAGTTCTGTGAAAAATTTTACAGAGGAGGAAACAGAGGTTGGGAGAGGTTAATTGCCTTGTATATGATCACAACTGTTAATAAGTATTGGAGACAGGATTTGAAGCCAGATCCTTTTTGAGTCTAAATCCAATATTCTTAAAACTATGCCATGTTATTCGTTAGTCTTCTGTACTAGCCACTAAAAAGGCTTCAAGGTTTCAATAAAACTGATTCCTGCCCTCCTGGAAATTACAGTTTAGAATATAGGAAAATGTAGATAACTGTAATACACAATATTACATGATGACATGCACTAGAAAGTTTTGAACACAATTCATGGTAAGTGATTGAACCCCAAGGCAGATAACTGATATAAGGGATATGGTTCTACTGCCTTCACTTCAGTCATTATAATCAGTGAACCTGGAGTGTAATGATTAGCTTTTAATATGTAAATAGACTGTTTGTATGCACTGATCTCCTTTATCTCCTTTATCAGGACAAAATAGTGGAAGTTAAAAAATTTCCTGTAGTCTTAAATGTATGAGGATTATATAAAGCTGTGGATGAAAGGCAGATGACAATATTTAGGAGACATCTTTTGATTGGCTAAGAGAATAAAATATACCCATAGGTCTAGTTATTAAAAACAAGTCAATTTGTAACTCACCAGTCCAGCAGTTGTAGAATTCTAGTGTAGAGTTGATTGGTTGGAATCAAAAGCAGGAAAATTAATTATTTAATAAATAAATGAATGAATGAATAAATACCCAAATTAACTACAAAGGAGATATGAAGGAAGATATACTATCTGCATCCAAAGAAAGAATTGGTGAATAAAATATGTATAGAATTACTTTACATGTATATATGTAAAAATATATATTATAAATGTATATGTGTGTGTGTGTATCTAATGGAAGCCATCTCTAGAAATGAAGGCAGGAGGAAAGAAAAAAAGAAATTTATACGATAAATTTATTATATATTTTAAAAGAATAAAACGTTGTGTCTAATGGGTTTATAGTTTCATATGGGGGGAAAGATCCCCGAGATGGAGTTATTCTTGAAGGGAGGGAAGAGAATTTTTGTACTTTCTCTCCTTCTTCTCCCTTGCTCCTCTCCATTGAACATGTTATCAGAAAGATTAGACAAATATGAGAAAACAGATCCAGGCAAGAGCAGAGAAATGCAGAAATATAGAGTAACTTGAAGAAGATAGCTTCAAAAAGTATGGCCCTTTTCTCCAGAGAAAAATGTTAGCTATGCACTTAAGAAAGAATTTATAAGCTATGAAGTATCAGGAGTTAGACGTTGCCTCTTTTGACATACAAGTATCTTGTACATATACCTCATTACTTCTGTTCTTTAAATTTGACACTATTCTTTCCTTAGTTGTGGAATGCATCTGTAGGAAAGGACACCCAGACTTTGGTGGAGAATGTTTGATACTGTTATTGTCATATCACCTTAGTAAATGACTTTGGAAAATACAAAATCTACTGGTTAATCTTCAATGGTTAAATACACTGATCTGGGACTCAGGAAATACTATGAAATAAATATAAGGGAGCCTAACCCTCGAGAATAGGCTGGGGAAGGAGAATCAGAAAGGATGCAGCACAGGTAATTCTTGTTCAGTGGATATACACATCATCTCCATAATGTTCAGTTTTTAGGATGTGTGCTCCCGAGCATTTCATTCCAGGAGCATCTCTTTGTGTCACTCATTGTGAAAGCTGTTTTACAATTATCAGGATCCTTGGATAAAAAATTTTAAATATTCAACTAAGATAATGGGAAAATATTATACTTATAAACTGAGTACATTGGAATCAGTGGTAAGGGTCTAATACCAAATGTAACACTGGTTTTTAATTGGTGGTGTTCACAAGTCCCTTATTGTTTAAATAACCTATGTTGCCTAAAAATTTTATTTCACATTCAGTTAACTCATAGCAACAAGTCCCTTGTTATTGAAATGACCTATGTTGCCTAAGAATTTTATTTTTCATAGATATACTTCATAACTTCACTGTGATTTTTAGTGGATTTCAGATCTCTCTACTTTTCTTTGTGGCTCTCAGGCTTCCATCAATAAAAATATTCTCAGGCTGACAATAAAGCAAGTGAGCTTGCGAGTGTATCGAATATACTAGGAAAAAGTTCAGAAAAAGAGTATCTTACCACTACCCTACTATCACTTATGGGTACTACTCCCAGGAGACAAATTCCATTGGTGTCTTGCCCAATCCAGTGAAGAACTGGGCCTTTCTTTCCTGGTCTTCTTAGCCCATAGAAAGTGGATTGATTCTAGAACCACTGTGTATCTGTAGACTTGAACCCCCCCTTCACGTATTTCTCTTTCCTTCAACTTGTCCTTATATGTTAGCTCCCCCACTTACTTAGAGCCCACAGTTCAAATTATTCTGCCCACTCAAATGACTATAGATTAGGAACTCCCCTCCCACTGATGGGTTTACTCTAGTCACTTAAAAGACATCATTTGATCATACCAAATACATTTATTGAAATGGCATAGCAAAAACAATAGCATTAAAATATTCCCTCTCTCAAACCATGGTTATGGTTTCCTATAAACACCATATTTCACCATGTGTATAAGATGCTCCTATGCATAAGATACACCTTAATTTGGGAGCCCTAAATTTGAAAAAAAAAATCATGTTATATAAAGTTATTGAACTCAAGTTTTATTCATCATAAAATTCATACAACTCTTTATCACTGTCAAAATCTCATCTGTTGGGGCGGTTAGGTAGCGTAGTGGATAAAGCACCGGCCTTGGAGTCAGGAGTACCTAGATTCAAATCCGGTCTCAGATGCTTAATAATTACCTAGCTTTGTGGCCTTGGGCAAGTCACTTAACCTCATTTGCCTTGCAAAAACCTTAAAAAAATCTCATCTGTGTTTGATGACGAATCACTGTCTTGGGAGAGGCTCTGACTGCTCTTCTGCCTGTGCTCTGCTCTATGTTGATCACAAGCACTCCCTGGGTAAGTGATGTGTGAACACATGCTTAGTCCATTCCATTTCATGAACCTGAAGCACAAATTGTGTCCTCCTTAGAAATCAGTCACCTCTATTTCATCAGCAATTCTTCTTACCTTCTTGCCTTGTCCTTCCGACTCCAGGGCTGGTGCTCTATTCACTGTGTCATAGCTGCTGAACCATCTTTGTGGCCAGGAATTCCACTAGCCCTTTGTTCTTCAATCCATCTTTTCAATTCCCTCTAACTCAAGCCATTTGGCTGACTTGCCTCTTATGACCTTCTTCTGCTGGCGTTTTCAGTAGGGTTTCTTCTTCCCATAGTCAGTCTTGGAGGAGGACCAAACATGTTCAGCAGCATGATTTCCATTCACTTATGCAAACTAAATCACTTTGAACTTGAAATCAGCACTGCACAAAAATCTTTTCTGAGCCATTTCTGGGCAGAGTGTGGCAAAATGTAACCTAATATACCAGTAACAAATGTGAACAATTAGCACAAAGACAACACGTGTGAAAAAGCAAGGAAATTCAAGTAAAAAAATTACAACCACTGTATAAGGCACTCCCAGTTTTTGAAAGTTTTTGAAAAAGAATGCATGCTATACATAGGGAAATATGGGATATAGTGTCAGTAGGAAGAATAACCTCTTATAGAATTCCCTGGTAGATCAACACATGGGCCAGGCAATTTATAGCTGCTGGTCTGAGGTCCTGATATATTCCTGCAATTTTTTCCATCTGCTCCTGAATGAGAATGAGAAGTGGAACCAGGAGTAAGGTGGCTTTGACACCTCATGAAATAGTGATTGGGCCATGAGATTCAACAATCAAAAAAGGGACCCTAGAGAAGAGGTATCTCCTGGGTGCAAAGGCTGCTTAGATCACTTAAGATCTCTGCCAGATCCCCTTATAAGTAGACCTTGATCTGGCTTTTGAAGGCCTTCATAATCTGGCTCCAGTTTATCTACTCAGACTCATTGTACCTAACTTACCTTAACACATTCTATATATTCCAGCCAACTCTTGCGTGCACAATATATTTTGATTGGAAGACAAGGTTCATTAAGGGGGATGTTGGGCAGCCAGCCTGGAAAGATAGGGTAAAGCTATACTGTTAAGGCCTTTAAATATCAAAACATATTCTTTACCCTTGTTTCTGGGAAAGCATATTTGACTCATGTGCTTTCTGTGGGAAGCCTTTCCTAATTCTTCTCCTCCCCTTCCTCAAGAAAAGAGTGTTCTCTTCTTCCTGCTCTTCTTCAAATTGTTCCGTGTATTTTTGTCTGTTTACATGTCAAATTCCCTTCTTTCTAGCTACTCCTTCCATCCAAGGAATGAGGGTAAGGATAGGTTTTTTTAAGTTTGTTCTTATGAGCATGGGTTCATTTCTATAGAAAACAGTTAATAAATGTACATAGAATTAAATGATGATATTTGTCCTTTGTTCTTGAAGAAGACCATGACATCAGAGAAGATTCCATGAAGCAAGTGAATTGGATTTGATTGGGGGGGGGGGGGTGCGAGTGCTAAGTCAACAACTCACTTTCTCCTCCAGAGCCATCTGGGTCCAGTGACCAGATATAAATCAAGATGACTGAAGGTAGTTCTGGATGCAAGGCAATTAGAGTTAAGTGATGTGCCTAAGATCACACTTGGGCAATAAGTGTT
The DNA here is from genome assembly GCF_037893015.1 of Macrotis lagotis. NCBI lineage: Eukaryota > Metazoa > Chordata > Mammalia > Peramelemorphia > Peramelidae > Macrotis > Macrotis lagotis. The sequence continues at coordinate 187,641,866 of NC_133662.1, read as the reverse complement.
ATAGCTGATATCTAATAATAACTAATAAGTGTAAAGAGTCTGAGGCTGGATTTGAATTCCTGTCCTTCTGACTCCAGGGCTAGTGCTCTATCCACTGTGCCACCTTGCTCCATAGCTATCCATAGATAGGATAGAGACCTGTTACTAAAGACAATTAGTTACTTGGAGCAGGACTAATAAGGTGCATCAGGGAGAAAATGAACTTGTGATCCTTATTATAATGACAGTTTAGAAATAGCCTTCTGCTTGTTGGTTCTAGAAAAGGCAATCTCATCATCTCAAACAAAGGACTATGATTTTAGGTTTCATATCTCTTGAAGCTTTTCACAACTTCTTCATTTTAAGTTACTTCAGTTTCAGATTTAGGACCATAAAGGACTTTGGAGATGATTTCAGCCAATCCCCTTTCCCAGTTTTACAGAGAAGGAAACAGGTTGAAAGAAGTTCAGGTGATTTCTTGCTCAATGTTACACAAATATAAGTGACTGAGTTAAGATTAAGAAGATTAAGAAAGGGGTGGCTAGGTATCGCAGTAGATAGAGCACTGGCCCTGGAGTCAGGAGTACCTGGGTTCAAATCCGGTCTCAGACATTTAATAATTACCTAGCTGTGTGGCCTTGGGCAAGCCACTTAACCCCATTGCCTTGCAAAAACCTAAAAAAAAAAGATTAAGAAGAAGGTCATGAGAGGCAAGTCAGCCAAATGGCCTGAGTTAGAGGGAATTGAAAAGATGGATTGAAGAGCAAAGGGCTAGTGGAATTCCTGAGTTCAGCAGCTATGGGAGCAAGGTGGCACAGTGAATAGAGCCCTGGAGTCAGAAGGACAAGGACAAGGCAAGAAGAATTGCTGATGAAAAAGAAGTGACTGATTTCCAGTGACACAACTGGTGCATCAAGTTCATGAAATGGAATGGACTAAGCATGTGTCCACACACCAGACTTGCCCAGATCGACTGAATTCCCAATTCAAACTTTCTGCTTTGCTATACTGGCAGCTAGCACTTATTTAATTGAGTCTGTTTATCTGAACATGTAATACTGAGCATCATTTTTAAATAATCCCCAGACACTGCAGGGTTTGTATATCATGAAATTTATTCTAGTACAGGAAGCATTGACTGGATTCTGATTTTTTTAAGATACTAAAATAAAAATCTCTACCTGGTCTTCATTGTCCGTTAAGGATGGTTTTGAAAAGCAAAATAAAGCTCTTTATTTGTCCTCACCTTTTGCAAGAAAGGGTATGCTACTTCTCCACTAAAATTGCAATCCCTGTGACCTTGATCCTTTTTTGGAGCACCAAATTCACTGGAGAATGAAACTGAACAATGAGAGGCAGTTTCCATTCCCCCTCTGGCCCCACTAAGAAAACAGTCAAACAGGTCTTTGATCAATAAATTGGCTTAGGATTAAAGTCCTTCTAAATTGTAGCCTACCTAACTAGCTAGCTCAGAAACAATTGTGGAAGTAAAGTTTGAAGTAATCATTTCCACCAGTGTTCGGTGTCAGCTTGGTTCAGTGGCCTTTGTGATATTGTTAATGATCGAATGGAGGAAGAGAGAGGTAGGCAAGGGCCGGGTAAAGTAGGGTACAGTCGGATATGCAGGACAGGATAGGTAGGGTGGGGTAAGAGGAGATGAGAGGAGGGCTGCCATTGACCAGGTTGTGGGGAAAATGTCAATAGGAAGAGAAAGAGGGCTCCTTCACTTATGTTAGCCAGTGGGGAGAGTCTGGGCTGCAGTTGTCTTTCCAATATGAGTTACTTCTAAGGGTGGGAAGCAGTTTAGGGAGCCAGTAGGGTGTAACTCTTTGGAAGAATAAGCAAGACAAGGCAGGAATGATCCATGGAGATTACTTGCTATGCAGGACCTGGCCTCATTGATGCTGTTCTCATTCACTAGAATAGTTAACTTTCTTTGACATGAGCTGCTAAATGTTTTTCCATTTTGGAATGTGGATTCTTTCTACTGCTAGAACGGGATCAAAATAATGAACTCAAAAGTACCTGTGCTTGAATTTTGTACCTCTTTCCCTCTTTCCCCCTGATTCCTGGCAGGCTTATTCTGTAGTATTGCCCCAAGGAATGATATAGAGCTTTAGCCTGATAGGGTAGGCTAACTTGTTGGCCAGATTGTGGAAATATGAGAATGAGAAAGGAAAGAAGGCTATCTTTCCTACTTAAGAGATAATTTAAATTTTTTTTTCCAAGGAATGTCAGGGTCTACCTGTATAGAGGCAGAAGCATCAAAACTATGATGACTTAATGGAATGTCTGTTGATCTTTGGAAGCACTTAAAAGCTAACACAACTTCTAGGATGAATAATCCAATAATGTAGGAACCAGTGTGGCACAGTGGAAAGAGTGAAGGATCTGGAATCAGAAAGACTCATCTTCCTAAGTACAAATCTGACCTTAGACACTTACTAGCTGGATGACCTTAACCCTGTTTGCTTTAGTTCCTCATCTGTAAAATGAACTGGAGAAGAAAATGGCAAACCACTCCAGTATCCAGATAACCCTGAACAGAGTCACAAAGAGTCAAATGTGACTGAAACAACTAAACAAGCAATAACAACAAAATAATCATACAATGAGTACAAGTATAAGATGGAAGAGATGTGGCAAAAATGTCTTCTACTTGGAAGTTCACTTCTGCCCTGAGATTCACACCTTGGAAATAACTCTCTTACCTCACCTCTCCCTTCCTCACCTTTTAGGACAATCATCTTTGCATTTCCCACCAGGCTATGCTGACTTTTCCATGGTGAGACTGAATCATGTACCATTTTCTCTCCTTTTGTTCCTTGACTTCTAGTTCTCAATTTCCTTTTACATGTTGGCTTCCCCATTTGAATTTAAGATCCCTGAGGATAGGAACTGTATTTCTTTTCCCTTTTTTTCACAATCACAACACTTAGCATAGTGTCTAAAACATAATAAATGCTTGTAGATTGACTAAAAGAAGTTTATTTTAAAAAGACAGAGGGACAGGTGAGCAAATTGTAAATATGAGTAAAATGCAAATATTAAGTGCGATGTGAGTAAACTGCAAATATAACATTAAAAAAGTATGCATAGTGTCTAGTTGGATGTGAGATAACCATCTTCTCTTGGATTCTCTCTCTTCCCTAAATTTTTATGAAACGTCTTTCCTTTAGTTCTCCCAGATGTCTGACTGCTCCTGCTCAGTCTCCTTTGCTTAATACATCACATGGCCACTAATCACGTTTAGATTTATCCCAAGCCTCTGTTTTGGACTATCTTCTCATTTCCTATCTCACTTGGTCATTTCATCAACTCCCATGGGTTCAACTATCACCTTGTAGGTGATCTGAGACCTATATGTCTGGCCCTAAACTTTAGTCATATATCAATCCATCCACATTAATTGACTACTAAGTTCTAGGTATTGTGTTAAGCTCTAAAGAGACAAAAAAAAAAATGGCAAAAGATAGTCTCTGCCCCCAAGGAGGTCACAATCTAACAGCAGAGATAACATATAAACAAATATATACAAAGCAAGATATCTCCTAGATAAATAGGAAATAAAGGGAAGATACTGAAATTTAGAGGGGTTGGCAAGGGCTTCCTATAAAGGATAAGACTTTACTTAGGTCTTAAATGAAGCCAGAGAAGTCACCAGGTAGAGTTGAGGAGGGAGAGTATTTGGGGGAAATAGACAGATAATGCCAGAAGATAAGATAAAGTATCTTGTTCATAGAACATCAAGGACAGTGTCACTGGATTGAAGAGTATTTGCTCACCTGTAAGGTGTAAGAAAATTGGAAAGGTAGGAATAGCATATAAACGACTTGAAGATATTTCTCATCTGTGTGAGGGAGTGGTTGTGTAGATAGAAAGTGCAATGGATGAGGGTTCCAGGGATAGGGTATGGTGACTACAGGATATGTATTTCCACCTACCAAGCTTGCTCCTAAGATCCTAAGAGAATCTGAATCTAACAGTGTGTTGGTAGTCTTTTTTCTCTGGAAACAGATCAAGTGTGAGAGCAGATTAGATTGAGGAACTCAAACTCAGACTGGTATGTTTTCCATATCTAGGTGAGAGTTGTGAAGCTGTGTGGATACTGGCTGTATTCCATTTTAAGAATAATATTAATCCACGGGCAGACACATACACACATTTTAATGATGGAATCAGCATGTAAATAGGTGTATATGAGATATATTCCATTTCTGTCTCACATATATTTATGTACTCTTCCATTGGAATGAAGAGATTGTTTTTGCCATAGAGTCCTCAGATTTTAGCAGTTTCTGGGTCATTAAATACTTAATAAATATTCCTTAGTAGTGTGTAGTACATAATGCCTGGTCAAAAAAAATGAAAGGTGATATCTCTCCTGCACTCTGCCCTGGTAAGCACTGTGCTCAATTTGAAGCCCCACATTTTAAGAAGGGGCTTGATAAACTGGGCAGCACCTAGAGAAGGGCAAATCTGAAAGATGAAGTGCTTTGAGATCAATTTATCCACTTAGTATATGAGGATACACTGAAGAAACTAGGAATTTTTACCCTGGAAAAGAAATGATTTACAGGGAACATTATAGCTGATTTTAAAAAAGAACAACTGTCTTGTTGCAGAGGGTTAGACTCATTCTGCTTGGCCTGAGATGACTGAAATTGCAGCAATGGGGAAATATTGCTAAAAGGCAGATTCTCTGTGTGACACAAAGAAAACATTGCTAACAATCACAGCTTTTCAAAAGTGGACTGAACTCTGTCTAAAGAGATGACTTCCTCTTCACTGGAGTTCTTCAAGCAGGGTTTTCTGATCATTTAACAGAGACAGTGTAGATACATTCTAATTCAAATATTGGATGAAATAATAGTGTCTGAGGTTCCCTTAAACTTAACATTTGTTGGGGAGTGTATGATAAGAAAAAGGAAAGGGAAGGGAAGGGAAGGGAAGGAAGGAGGAGGAGGGAGGAAGGAGAAGGAAGGAAGGAAGGAAAGGAGGAAGGAAGGAAGAAAAAGAGGGAAAGAAAGGAAGGAATGAGGGAAAGAAAGAGAAATAAAGAAAGGAGAGAAGGGAAGGAAGGAAAGAAGGAAGGAAGGAAAGAAAGGAGAGAGAGAGAGAGAGAGAGAGAGAGAGAGAGAGAGAGAGAAGATGAGATTTGTATGGAGGACTCTGGATATTCTCCAAAAGTCCTCAACTGTAGGAGAGACCAAAATCTCCTTGTATCTGGATGCATCTACTCATATCTTTAATCCAGCTGCTCCACACTTGTTAGTACTTGGCCAGCTACATGCTGCAGCATGTATTTCATTAAGAAGGAAAAAAAGAATTATTGTGTATGCTCACAAGGGACCCTATTTGACTTGGCAACCCCCTTGAAGAGTGTTTTGGTTCCCTTTTCTTTCTTCTCACTGCTTTAGCTGCCAAGCTTCCTGAATTTCCATTTCAGATGTAATTGGTTTTTAAAGGGTCAGCAGAAATTGTTTTTTTTTTTAAATGATAGAATCCAAAATATATAGCAATGTCCCCCAACATTCACAGTGGCTGTGAACAACTGTTACTTTGTATACAAACATTTATTATATTTGGTTAAGTGTTCAAGTTTCTATTTCAGAGGCGTGTGTGTGTGTGTGTGTGTGTGTGTGTGTGTGTGTGTGTGTGTGTGTGTGGTAGGAAGATAAGAGCCTTATCCCAGCCTCAATATAAGCTTTGATATATCAGTGTAATAAATAGTTACATAGAACTTTTACAAATATCACAAGCTCTTAGTCTAGAAATATTGCTAAAACTACCAAAATAAATGATTCTTGAGTCAAATAAATTCATCTTTTTAAAAAAAAACTAGTTTTCTTTTGAATCCACAATATTTTAAAAGGGAAGTGGCCTATAGAGTCATATTTTAGTGAGCTGGTTTTTCTTTGAATTAATAATAGAAATGGGTAAAAGGTTAGGGAGTTAGTGACTTAAGAAGCTTTAGCAATAACCAACAGCTCTTCTCTGCCCCACACCAAATAGAGGAAGGTAAAATAAAAAAATGAAAGATTTATTGAGGTTTCTGAGGACTACTGACTGAAAAGAGAAATACCTTACCATCTACAGAAAAATTCCTCAATATAAAACCCTTCCACTTGGTTTTTTAAGCTTTTGCTTACCTGGAATTCTAGTTGAATGAATCTTTGGAAATGTAATTAATTGTCTCTCTTGCAATTGACTCTTAATATGTAATGCTTGCTGAGACAGCAAATCAAGGCCATAACAGAGGACAAAGAAAAGCCATTGCATGGTCTCAGTCATCTTATCAGTTTGCTTAGAATATGATACGATACCACAGGGTTGATTTGTTCTTTCCTTTCCATTTATTTTATGCATCCCTTAAGCATCTTTTTCCCCTTGTATTTTGAAAAATGAATACTAGGTTCTCTGAAGGAAAAATTCTTAAGCTTTTTGTGTGTCATGGAACCCTTTGGCAGAGTACTGAAACCTAGGGATGCTTTCTCAAAAATCATGTTTTTTGTTTGTGTTTTTAGAATCATGTTTTTAAAAGCATTAAATGAAATGCATAAAATTATAAAAGAAATCAATAATATTGAAATATAATTACTAGAAAATTAAACAGAAAATCAATACTTTGAAATAGACTTTAAAAAAAAGTTTCTGAACCTCTTGTTAAGAATCTTTTTTCCTAGAGTTATATGTAAGAAGCATACAGAGAAATAAGCTATTATCTGGGAAAGTATCTCACTGCTGCATTCAAGCTCCCAGAACCTAACTGATCCCATCAAAACCATTGCTTCTGAGGCCTGGTTTTCTCTCTCAGTCCCCACTCCCAATACACACATACAACATACATACAACCCAGAATGAGACATGTGATTTCACAGTAAAACAAAGAAAAATTTCCTTTTTTAATTTTAGTTTTAATTTATGGAATAAAACAAGCATTTCCATAACATAGTACAATAGAAAAGATGGTTGTACATGAAACTGCAAATCTACTATGAACAATTTGCTATCTTTTCGAATATACAAAATTATATAGTTTTTCTTTTTTCTTCCCTCCTCACCTCTTCCCCCTACTGATCACTACCATTAGACCTACACGTATTATATACATGTATATACATATATATATATAAATTAGTCTATCCTTCTTTCTATTTATCACTTCTTTCTTAGAATAGATAGCATCTTCATATGTCCTTTAATAGTTAATTTGAGTATTTATAATAGACAAAATAACATTTTCTCAGTCAGCAACAATATTGCTATTACTATATACATTGTTCTCTTGATTCTGCATATTTCCCTTTTCATTATTTCATGCAAGTCTTTCCATCTTTTTTCTAAAATAATTGAGTTCATCATTTCTTATAGCACAGAAGTGTTCCATTGCAATCATATAAAACTTGTTCAGTCATTCTCCAAATGATGAACATCACAGAAATGTTCAATTCTTTGCCACCACAAAGAGAACTGCTAGAGGCATTTTAGAACATTCAGGTTCTTTTCTGTTTTCCCTTATCATCTTTGAGAAAAAGATCAAATAGGGGTTTTGGTTAATTAAGGTATTTTCTTAATAGAAGATGGGGTGAATAGGAAAAAGAACCTAAAGACCAAAGTCCATGCCACTCAGTCAATGCAACCCTGAGACTTGTGGATCATTTGTAACAGTGCTGGAAGTGTCCAATGCTGTCAAAAAAATCTCTGTTGTGTGTTATTACATCTTTTTTATCTAAATTCAATTTAAAAAAATCTCATTTAGTGTTGTTTTCAGCTCAGGAGATCAGGTAGCTAATAATATCACAGATTCAAAATGCCTCATGCAACCTTCAAGCTGGGAAAACTGAGTCCTAGACATACTATGAAACTTGCCCCAAGTCCCACAGCTAGCTAATAGGAGACTGGGATATAAAAGTTGGAAACAACATGTGATCCTAAAGGGAAGGTCATTACTGACCCAGAGGATCAAGGAAGACTTAAGAGAAGGAGTGGCTTCAGATTGGTTTTAAATAATGTATATAAATTCAATAAACAGAAAGAGGGTTTTTGATTCTTTTTTATTATTTAATTGATGCCTTCTTTTTACAACCATCATATTCATTTCCAGTGATAATTTCCCTAGTCCTATGATAACTAAATATATGAAGAATAGTACCATTTGATGAAAATGAAGGACCTAGATCTCTCCCTTTTGTGCCCATTTTCCCATGCCCCACCCCACCTCCCAAGAAAATCAACACCTTTTGTCAAGGATGTAATGGTCTACTGTTTTATGTCTGCAAGCTCCCTCTCCTTCTCCTCTCTGAATTCTTATAATTCTGATTCAGAAGTCGCCTGGATAAAAAAAATACCTTATTCATATCCTGATCCCATCTATCTCAGTCAGACTGTACTATGTTTCTCTATCATTCTGACCTTCCCCCCACTTGTGTCCTCTAGAGTTTCCACTCTATGTTAACAAATTTCCCTTTATATTAAGCCTCTTGCTCTCATATTCCTTTCATCTTTCTTGCAGTCATAGCAACCTGTCTCTTCATATAAATTTCTGCATCACTAGTCAGTCTTAGATACAACTTCTTTCATGCTCATTGATGCACTGAACCAGGAGGAGAAATAAACATAATTCTTGCTCCTTGCTGTTACTTCAGACCCTTTTTGTCACTATCATTCAGAAATATATTCAAGATATACCCACCCTATCCAGATCCCAGTGATAGTTATCTAGCAGCTTGCAGATAATTCTTCCCTATTTCTCAGAGTTCCATACTATTGGGCTCACTGGCTTCTCCATTACAATCTTTGCCCATATGCTTGAGTATTTCAACATGTGTACATATGTCGCTCAAATACTTTGGCCTCTTAGGCTTCCATGTCCTAGATTATCATCTACCCCAATCACACACAAAAATGGTCATCATCACCCACAAGTGTTTAATGTCTATGATCATGAATTCTGAAATTCTTCTAACTAAACATCTATTCCTATAGTTTTATCTGTCCCTGTACCTAACCCCTTTATAAGTATTCATCATGCTTCTTGTGAACTCCAGTGCTTCCATTCCTCCCTGCATTCTCACTCCGACACCCTTGTTTTAATCTACTTTTCATCCTGATTTTGACCATTATACTGTCCACAGCCATCAAATTCCTTTCTTATTTGTCCAATTGGCATGCTTTGTTACCAAACTTCAATCCCATATTAAATTTAACCATCTACCTACTCTCATGCTGCAGAATGTCACTCGAAAATAATCATATAACTATTATATTTAGTCCACTACAAATTTATGTCATCAAATGGGCCCTCACTGTTGTACAGCAATCCTTTCGCTCTTCTTTGATTGACATCATATTGTACTCCACACACTATTTGTTCTTAAAGTTTAAGTCTGACCATGCTACTCCCCTGCTAAGAAGATATAATGTCCCCTTATTATCTTCAACTTAAAATATACATGACTCTATCTGTCATCTAAAACTCTTCAGAACTTGGCTGCAAACTACTTTTGCATTACTTTCCTTCACATATTATTATGCTCCAGCTAAACTGGTCTATTTTTTTCTCCACACCTGAAATTCCATCTCCTATTTCCTACCCCTCTTTCCTGGAAATCTATTCTATGACCCTTCTACCTCTTATAATTTTTTCAAGACTTAGTTCATATGTTACCT
>NC_133662.1:187539715-187629715 GCF_037893015.1 Macrotis lagotis | reverse complement strand
TGGAGAGAGAGAATGTAAATATGCGTGTATGTATGTGGTATTTATTAAAATATAAATAAAACAATATAAATTAAAGATATATATTAAAATATAAATCTCTCCAAGAAAAGTAATCCAAAGATTTATGATCACATGCATATGGAATACCTGGGAAACTACCCCAGGGTCAAGATATTACATGTACACACCAACAGGAGCAGCTTTCAGGAATAATGGCAAAGATATATAAGGAAATATGTGGAAATGCAAAGCACCCCTTCAAATATTAGATTCTCCGGGGTCTTCTAGTGATGAAATTGTGCTGCTCTGCTACCCAGTGATCTCTATCACACAGGATAAGGTCATTGTGTGATTGCTACTGAATAGTCTTCAGCTTGTCCTATGATTGCCAGATCTGACTCCACTGGACATGAGGTTATGAAGTTTCCCTCTGCATCCACTTTTTATCTCTAGCTGGAAGCTGCAGCCAAGGTGCTACTGCTTCCTCATAATAGGGAAGAGAGATACTGTCACTTTTCTCCTAGCCTGGAGAATCAAACACAGTTATTATAGTTGCATAAATTTCTCTAGGGGGCATTAAACATCTTGTGAGTAACAATGACAAGGGACAAAGATAGGGAGCATCCAGGTAGGGATTTGTCAAGGTATGTCTGGGTGACAGGACAAGGGAGCAAGGGATTAAAGATGGCTAAGGGGATATGACTGAATTGACCAACCATAGGGTCTACATTGTGAAGGGAGTGACTGAACAAGCTGTGGTAGGTGACTGTGATGGAATTCTACTGAGCTGTAGGAAATGATGAGCTTAATGAGCTTAGAAAAACATGGAAAGACAATGAATGAAATAAAGATGAAGAACAAAATGAATAGAACAAAGACATCATTGAATAGCAATATTGTTTTAAGAATGACTTTGAGTAAATAATGCATTTTGACTATTATTATTAAATCTCCAAATTGTGGCTAGGTGGTGCAATGAATAGAGCACCAGTTCTGGAGTCAGGAGGACCTGAATTCAAATGTGACCTCAGAAGCCCAATACTTACTAGCTGTGTGATTTTACCCCAAGGCCACAAAAAAAATTTAAATGAACATACAAAACAAACATCCAAATTAACTATAAATGATATATGAAAAAAAGACTATCTGCATCTAGAGAAAGAACAGAGAAATAGAACTATGTATAGAGCAATTCGACATATTTACACCTAGTTGTGCCTAATAGAAACCATCTCTAAGACAGGGAGGGGGGAGAGGGAAAGAAAAAAGTAAAAAATATTAAAAGATGATTTTGTTTTCTATTTAAATGGAATATCAAGTTGTATATAATAGATCTGCAATTTCATGTGCCTTCATTTTTATTATATGTTATGGAAATTCTTGTTTCATTTCATAAATAAAAAAAAAGATTGTGAAAGGAAGAAAGGGAAGAATGGGGTTGAAAAACTTGGAAAGTATTTTTTAGACATTTGTTATATACTAAAAACTATAGTATTAGAAACACAAAAAAGAAAGGATAGTCCATGCCTATGAGGAGCTTTATATTTGAATATGAGAATATTACACACACAGAGTACAAAAATCTTAGTTGCAGTTTTAAGCTTTGATATTTGTTTAGTGGCTTACAACTGCATTAAAACTTTTGGGATACTTGTGTAGTAAAATTTAAATTCAAATCAGATGGAAAGACCTAGTAACCCTTGGGATATTATGGCAAAGCTAAGAGTAATTTATGCATCTACTTTGGTGTCATTTTCATTAATAAAACCAGATCTGTTTCTGATCTTGAGCCAGTTCAAAGTTCCAAGACTTTAGTTGTAAGGACTTTCTTTTCCAATGGGTTGTTTTGGCTTCTAGGGGAAAGGTGGTGGTGGGGGGGCAGAGAAAGAAAGGGTGCTGCTTTATAAATACTTATTGAATTCAAATGAATTTTGTAGTTGATATATATGAATATATATATGTATGTATATATATATATACATTTATCATCTCATAATGTAAACTCCTTGAGAAGAGGGACTGTTTCTTTTATGATGTTGCATGTCTGGTGCCTAAACCAAATCAGACATGTGCTTGTTCAGTGATGAATTGAAATTAACCATCTGTATCCCATGATTACACACAATATACTCTTATTTCAGATCATGTCTCAAATGACAAATGACTACTACAAATGATAAGTTGTATTCTAGGGTTAGCAGAATGAAATCCATTTATATGTAAAAGGCAATTCAATTTATTTCTAAATGTTGCCTAAAAATTCTGCCCCACCCCCCTTTCTATACCCTAGTTTATGAAGGTTTACATGTTTAAAATGATACTAGGACCTTACAAAAACTACTTATTGAATATTATTTGAACAGTAGTTTATGCAAATATAATAAAATGTCGGCATTAATCTGGTTCAGTGAGAGTTCACTATAATTTTAGTACTTAAATTCCACAAAGTCACAGTGTAGTCTGTTAGCAATGATGTTTTTGAGATGGCTAATTCTATGCATCAACCATATCTGCTTATATGAACTACCGGATGTGAAATCTTGATTTGTTTAACCAAATATATGCATCCAGTATTTCTATTATCACATCTTGTCGTGGTGAGGAACCTGAAAAGGGGTCAAATTACCAAGTTTTGTTGAGTTGATTAGCCTTAGAGAGGATGATTGAGTAGGGTTGACCCTTGTGTCAATTGGGCAATGACAACCAGATGAGAGGAAGTGGTAGTAAGCTAATCTGTCTCTGTAATGTGCACTATGCACCTAATTATCTGGAAAGCTCAAGTCCCCTCCTCCCAAAACTATCTTTTCCTCAAATAACCTAATCATAGATACCAATCTGACTTTGGAAGGGAAGGAGGGGGAGGTTCAATTTGGGTTTTTTTTTTGAAAACTAGTAAAAATGTATGTTCTCCAGTCTTTCTGGAGCATTCTATGTTATATTGCAATCATTACACAGAGGAAGGAAGGAAAGGAAAGAAGGAAGGAAGGAAGGAAGGAAGGAAGGAAGGAAGGAAGGAAGGAAGGAAGGAAGGAAGGAAGGAAGGAAGGAAGGAAGGAAGGAAGAAAGGAAAGAAAGAAGGAAAGGGGTGGCTAGGTGGCATAGTGGATAAAGCACTGGCCCTGGAGTCAGGAGTACCTGGGTTCAAATCCGGTCTCAGACACTTATAATTGCCTAGCTGTGTGGCCTTGGGCAAGCCACTTGACCCCATTTGCCTTGCAAAAACCTAAAAAAAAAGAAGGAAAGAAAGAAAGAAAGAAAGAAAGAAAGAAAGAAAGAAAAAGAAAGAACAGAAAGCAGAAAGAAGATGGTAATGATGGCAGACTAGACACAGATTTTCTTTATACTTGTTTGGTTAGATTGCAAGAAAAAAGTTTTAGAAATGTGAGACTTGACAGTCATTAAGTAAGGGGAGGGAAGAGGAAGAGAGATTTTTTTTTATTATTCTTTGTGTCTCCTTTAGTGCTAACTAATGATTATCAAACTATGTGGTGATTATTGCAGGCTTGAAAGCATTTACATTCTAATACCTTGTATTTTAGTGGCATACCTAGGAAGGATTCAGAGAAATAACTACTCCGCATGTGTCAACTAGTTTAGTTTAGAAAGGATAGCCTTTAATTGGAAATGAGGAGAGAATTGAATTTTCACATTGACCATGGGTGTGTGTGACAGATAGCTTCCTTGAAACTTGTCTATGATAACAAGGGTTGTTTTGCTCAGTGCCTCTAAGCTATAGATGTGGAAAAAAGAAACAGAAATGTGTTTATCAAAACAATGTTTTCTGTTTGAATTGAGCATTTTGAAAGACAGTTTTAATCACCTTAAAGGGAAAAAAAAATCCATGTCTAAACCATGATGCTATAAAACAAATGAGTTCCATGAGACAATGTTATAAATTGACCACTAATCTCACTCAAAGAAAGTTAGATCTTTTCTGAAGTCATTGTATCTCTAGCCCAGGTCTCAAAGACTAGGTGTTGCCCTGAGATAAGGGCCTGGGAAAGGCATACTCCTCAATCATCATTGCTAATGTCATGTCCTCTCTTTCACTCAATTACCTCATCTACTTCAATCAACCCAGAAACTGATTGCAATCTTCTTGTCTCCCAAGTCATTTCCCTTTTTATTATCTGCATGACTTTAGGCAGTTAATTTAACTTCCCAGGACCTCAGTTTCTTCACTTGTAAAACTATGGAGATGAATCATATGCCCTTCTGACCCTAAGTTCTTTCTTGGATCATCTTCTCTTCTCCCTCTAGACTAGTTCCTTGGTGATCTCATCAACTCCGATGGGTTCAACTATCATCTCCTCACATTCCATGTCCACCTCTCTATATCTGACTCTAACCTCCCTTCTGAGTTCTACATTGGAATCATCAACTGTCTCTGCGATGTCTGACTTTGGCTGTACCAGAGACATTTTAAACTCTATATAGTTTACCTTGAACTCATCTTTCCTCTCATTCTGACTTTCCTAATACTAAGGATACCATTCAGATTTAAAATCTCCTTGTTGCATTCAACCCACATATCTACTATATTACTGCGCCGACCTGTCTGGTTTCTAAGCCTTAGATGTCAGAGGTGACTTGATGTGTGACTACTAATAGACTAACCACAGAGCCAGGAAGTTTCTATATACATAATATAGGCATTTTTAGGCAAGAAATACAAAGTTTTCACTTAGCAAATTTCATTTGATTTAAATATGCAAGATTAACTTCCTTTGTACAATGTCATTATGGGGTAGATAAGGGAAAGGGTCACAGTTCAGGCCACCCACTGACTTCATTGAAGGTTCTCCTCCCACACAGTCTCTTGTAAATCTGTCTAGCCTAGGATTTCTGAGTTTTGTTCTCTTTCACATTTTTGATTCGTTTATTTTATTTGTTTTCCCCTTTTTTGCTTTCTACCATAGTACTGTCAATTTTAGGAAGACTGTCCCCATGGTAAAAGTCCTATACATAGTTGAATGGTCAAGGGTCTTCTAGAAAGTCCTTAAGACCTTGCCATCAAGAACTAGTGTTTCCCTAGTGAAGCTTCTTTCCTTCCACACACAGCATGGGGAGGCTTTAACTAGAAGAAGACAAAATTACCCCTGGGACCTAATTGGTCCCAACTCCCTGATGTGGCTTCCATTAGGGCATTAAAAATTCCAATCTCATAGAATCTGGATCTCTTAGACTTGGGATCTTAAGTGCTTAAGATCACGTGAGTTGTCGTAACATGATGATGTAGTGACCACATGCATTTGCATATGGAGAAAGGGAGAGTTGCCTAATATCACAAAAAAAGTTATAAAGTAGAAGAGTCAATATGTGAATCCATATTCTCTTTCTCCAAAGTATTACACTTTCAAGCTGCCTTTTTTGCCAAAAACGCATTTTTCTTCTATCAATTTACTATCCAATTCTAGACTACTCAGTTTCAGTGCATTAGGTACTAGCAGCTTCCAAAATGTCTAATTGGAAAGTATACTTGGTTTTGAAAGCCCAATTTCTTTTTTTTTTAGGTTTTTGCAAGGCAAATGGGGTTAAGTGGCTTGCCCAAGGCCACACAGCTAGGCAATTATTAAGTGTCTGAGACCGGATTTGAACCCAGGTACTCCTGACTCCAAGGCCGGTGCTTTATCCACTATACCACCTAGCCGCCCCAAAAGCCCAATTTCTTAAGAGAATGAAACACCAACTGCATTTTTATAGGATCAGTTTTTCATTTTAAAATCCCTGAATGTAAATGATAAGGAAAGAGGCTTATTTGGACACCAAATTGTAAAGCAACATTTCTTCTCTATTGTCTCTGTTATCCAGAAATACAAAGTAATAAACACTGTGCTATATATATTTATGGTAGAGTTTATGATGACCTATATAATTACTGTGGTGGGTATGTATCTCATGTAGATTATATGAATCCACTCTAATTTATCTAAATTCAGGTTGCAAAAAGGACAGCTAGATTTATCTGAAATCTCTGCTGCATTGTATCCTTATTGCTTACCCTTGCAGAGTTAGGGCAAAGTAATTCCATTTATTAAATGTTCAATTTCTTACAAGTGCCTCATTTCATTTCAAAATTAAAGGTGTACTTAGAGAAAGCCAGCATTAAAATTGTGTCTTCAAATCCTCCCAGTTAAAAAGAAAAGTGTATTCAGCCTCTTAGGTGAATTGAGAAAAGGAAAGCAGGAAATGAAATTCACTATCTTCTACCTCCAGCCAAATAATAGGTTTCATCATAGACATGACTTATAGGTACCTCTACATTACATTGACAGTAATAATAGTAATTAATTATGATAATGGTTAACATTTAGATAGTACTTACTTGGCATACTATATTAGAATTTTATAATTATTATAATATTTGATCCTCCTAGAGATGTTATTATCTTTATTTTACAAATGAGAAAACTGAGGCAAATAGTGGTTGAGAGACTTACCCAGGATTATACAGATAATAAATGTCTGAGTTGAACTCAGGTCTTCCTGACTCCAGGTATAGAACTCTATACACTATATTACCTAACAACTACATTAGGAGTAACCTCTGATGACATCTTATTCAATTAGCATGGTGGTAGTTCTTTATTGTTTCCTGGCTCCTTCCACCCCCCATTCTTCTTCTTCTTCTTCTTCTTCTTCTTCTTCTTCTTCTTCTTCTTCTTCTTCTTCTTCTTCTTCTAGGTTCAAAAAGGGACTGAGCTCAGGAATCAAGGTCATACCTCACTGCCACAGCATTACCTAACTCTCTTGAAAAATGTCTCCTGGCACGTGCCTATTATTGTATTATTACATCTATATGTTATATTCCTTATGATGGGGTAGCACACTGTGGCCTGAGGACCAAGTCCACCAACTGACCATGAGAAAAGAATGTTTTTGTATTTTTAAATATAAAATTTTTTTAAAAATCCTTTTTAGTTCCAGAGATGTACAAAAACAGGTAGCTGGTAGGATTTGGCCCTTGGGTTGTAATATATCATCACTTGCTCTAGAGAAATATAAGTTCCTTGTAGGCAAGGAGATATAGATATATTGTACTATGTTCTGCATATGTGTGTATGTATATATATATATATATATATGTGTGTGTATATATAAAGTGAGAGAGACAGAGAAAGAAAGACACATACAGAGAGAGAGAGAGAGAGAGAGAGAGAGAGAGAGAGAGCCTCAGAACATAGCATAATGCATCATTTGGCAAATGTACTGAATATATATCCTCACTTAAATTGGGAAAGGAGAGTTTCTTCTATCTTCTGGCTTTGAGAATGAACACATAATTCCAGACTTTCTTCGGTGGAAGCTTCTGAAGGAAGAAAGACTTAAGGAAGAAGCCGGCAGGTAGGAAAGTCAGAACATGTCCTCCTTTCCAGATTATCCTAAAGACTTTGGGGAGTTTCCTCTTTGAGTGAGATTGAAAACTTGATCTCTCTTGGTTGAGATAGCTGAGATAGCTCACTCTCAGTGGGAAAGCTCATTCATACAGTATGTTGTCCAATATATTCTGATCTGTATTATTTTTCTGATTTCTGTTTACTATTGACTTGGATAAATTAGTTTATTTAATATTTGGTAATCGGGGAATCAAGCCTTTTCCATACTCCTTTTCCACTAAGGGATCCAGAAAAAGTAGCGTGAACCTGAAAAATTACTTCCCTTCAACTAACAATTTCTAAGGCAGATAGCTAAAATTCTAGTTTGGTGTTCCTTTTCTGAAAAAAAACAGGGTAAATATTTTTGTGGCTCCAGTTTCCCATTCCTTCCTTGGCAGGAATCAAAGTCTCCTTTGGAAAGGGGCAGAGGAGATTTCAGAGATAGCCATTCATGCTTCCTGTAAACTGAATTTAGATAAATTCACATGAATTCATATAACCTATATGAACAATACACACTCTGCATAAGTAAACTATATAGTTCATCATAAATTCTACCATAAACATACAGAACACTGCTTATTATTCAGGGATTTAAAAATGAAAAAGTGATTCTATGAAGATACAGTTAGCATTTAACCTCTGTTTGCTTTAATCTACTGGAGAAGGAAATTGCAAAACACTTCAATATCTTTGCCAAGAAAACCCCATGGACAGTCTTGGCATAGAATATAGCTCATAGGGTCACAAGAGTTGGGCATGAATGAATTAGTGAGTATAACTCATTAGAAAAGTTAACTCATTATCTTTTATGCCCAACCACTCCTCTCTTCTGACTCCTTCTATTAATGTGGAGGGACCATTACACTTCCAGTTATCCAGACTCACAGCCTTGTTGTACTCCTTGATTCTTCCCTTTCATTCATCCCACATTCCCAGTCTCCTGCCAAATCTCAGCATTTCTACCTTTGTAACATCTCTCATATAATATTCCTTCTCATATAAGTTCATTCATATAGCTACAATGAGGGCCTAGTTCAGGCCTTTATTACCTCTTGCTTAGAATTGTGTAAGAGTTTTCTATTAAAGGCCCTTGCCTGATCTGCCCCCACTTGAATCCATCTTTCATTCTGCTGCCAAGATGATTTTGTATATTATAAATTTGACCAGATCATCTTCCACTGGTTCCCTATTACTGCCAGAATCAAATATAAAATCTTCTAAGCTCTTCAAAACCCAACCCCTTCCTATCTTTCCAGTCCTTATATACCATATTCCTCTCCAGGTAGTCATGGACTAGACTCCATGAAGTTCCTCAAATATCACAAACACTTCACCGATTTAGCTGCTTCCTTGCTCTGCCCTCTCAACTCTACCTTTGACTTTCCCTGGCTTCCTTCACCTCAACTACTATCATTTAGAAGAAATTTTTGTTGATCTTTCCAGTTGCTAATGCCTTCCCCTTTCAATTTCTTTCATCTTCTTTTTATGTATCTTGTATTACTTAGTTATCAAAATGTGTTTTCCCCCTTAGAATATAAAGCTCCTTAAAGATATTAAAATTTTTTCTTCATCATTGTACAGTGCTATAAGTAAACAAGTACTTAATAATAATTATTTGATGTAATGAAATGGAAACAATGTGCCCCTTAACAATTCATTTCAATTTTCTCAAATCTGGTGCCCTCATATGTAAAATAAGGCTATCCCAGAAGATCATTTAAGGTTCCTTCCATTGCTAAATCTAATAATCCTAGAAATTCAGTTGGGGGGGGAGGGAGAAGAGCATAGGACAAATGATCTCTTCTGGTTTCTTCCAGCTTTCAAATCTAAGATTATATGACTAATATCAGATAATGCCAGGAAAGGCAATAACCATGACTAGGATATGAAGATCTCAATTTCATGCTGAACAAAAGAACTCTAACAATCTCTGTCTGGATAATAAAACAATGTTGGATTCCTTTGACTTGTTAGCTTATTGTTTTAGTTTGTTTTTTTTTTTGCAAATCAAATGGGGTTAAGTGACTTGCCCAAGACCACACAGCTAGGTAATTACTAAGTGTCTGAGGCTGGATTTGACCTCAGGTACTCCTGACTCGAAGGCTGGTGCTCTATCTACTGTGCCACCTAGCTGCCCCTTGTTAGCTTACTTTTAATAGGACAGAAGGGGGTAGATGAGTTCTGGGATTCAATTTATCCAAATGAATTTAAAGTATGTCACATAATCTCATATATCTATTTGAGAATAACTGATATATTAAAAAAAAACAAAGGGGTAAGAAGAGGTTATTGCTAAAACTCCCCTTTCAGCTCCATGATTGTTTTTTTATGAGTGGATGAGTAGCTAAGTTAGAAGTAGTAGATGTGAGAGAGTAAATAATTTGTTGGAAGGAGAATGGAAATTGTATTCGGTGTTAAGGATAATCCTTAAGATTTAACTGGGTCAAGGTCAAGACTTGGGCCATTAACCACTTCCTAGTTGTCTGAATCAAAAGTCCAAAAGGAGCTGCAGCCCCTCTGTTCTTTGTCTGATTGAACACTACAGGCAACTAAGATGCAGGGGAGCTTCACTCAGTTGAATCAGGTCTCAGTATTCAATGTATATCTTTATTAAATAGCCTTCCTCTTGCTATACTAAGCAAATCTTCTCCTTAAAAAAAATTTGAACAAGCAAGAGTATCTCATTTTATTCCTATTGAAGACCTAAACTATCATGGGAGTTGCCTGATTTACCCACCAGGATAGTAAGGAAAGGGCCAGAAGAATTTATCTAATTTTCATTTATCCATGGGGCAGCTGGGGCAGCTAAGTAATATAATAGATGGAGCACTGGCCCTAGAGTCAGGAGGACCTAAGTTCAATCCAGCCTCAGACACATACTTATTACTTATTTAGCTGGGTAACCTTGGGCAAGTCACTTAACCCCATTGCCTTGCAAATATTAAAAAAAAAGGACAGAGAATGCTTCATCTTAGTGCAGTGAAGGTAAGTAAATAGTCTAAACCCAAGATAGAATTAAATATATTGGTTTAGAATTCCATCATGTGTTCTCTCTGCAAGTTTGTTCTTGATATCCTAGATAGTGAATTTGAAAACATCATTAGAGTTTATTCATTTATTTTGCATACTCTTAACTAGAGGCACATGAATTTAATAACTGTACACAAATAAAATGAAATGTAACTTGGAGTCTTCAACAGTGTCTAATGCTTTGGGAAAAGAATTGGGAGCTGGAGAGAAAGAAAAGGGTGGGAGTGTATGGATGAGGTAAAGGGAGGTTATTTAGCATTTCTGACATTTATTTATCCAAAACATTGCTATATGATAGACATTGAAAGAATATTTGTTACCTAGGGTAATCTTCCAGCAGGGAAGGGCGTCATGGTGACTGGGAAACTTGTACTTATACTCCTCACAAATGAGTCATGCTATTAACATCTTCAATAATAGAAGCTTCAGCCAAGGCTGACTCAGGGGAGGGATAAAATAATGGGCAGTGTTATGGAAGCAGCTGACTGTGGATATTAGAACAATAGCAAATACTCTGATTTTCTTTAAAAATTGGTTACCAAATGTTAATGGTTTTCATCTGATATGGGAGAAACTATGGCTGTTCTTCCTTAATCTTCTATTTGCTATTGGTTATGTAAATTTCCCTTAAATTTGTTCTTTTTTCCAAACTACTCCTTAATCCACAGTCTTCATTATTTGGTATGAGGTATTACATTTTGCTGTAATTTTCCCAGCCTATTGAGATGTTTTCTTGAATAATAACGTTGAGAAGTGGCATTTGTTACATTTAATAATAAAAGAAGGAAGTAGCTAGACGTGATATAGAAGACAACAAGAATAATTTGAACAGAATATCTTATTTTATAAATTGAAAGGGAAAAAATAAAGCAAAAAAAAATAAAGACCATGAGAAGGACAAGAAACAAGAAAATAATAAACTCATTCATTCATTCATTTAATGGGCTTTCGTGAGGGAGAGAAGTCATGAGCCTAATGTATTCTATGATAGTCTAACTACATAGTGAAGAGAAGTCAAGGATCCAGAACTAGAAGTTGAGTGCATTCAAAAGGCACTGGGACAGTCAGCAAGAGTCTCTTGCCTTTGGCTCTTTCTGGGTTGACTGGTTGGAGAAAGACGATAACTTGCCATGATCTTGGGAGTGGAAGAGAGGCCCTCTCTTTCCCAGTGCTAGCATATAGCATAAGTCCCTGCTGTTGCTTCTATATCTTTTGTGTGTATTCTTTCCTGTTTGTAGGATGAAGCAACTTTGAGATGGTTATGACTTTGTGAGCCATGAAAGGTCAAGAGAGAAAGTCACAAGAAAATGGGAACTGGATTATATCCCAGAATCTGTCAGAAGCCAAATTTTGGATTAGTGAAGAGTGAAGATGTTGAGCAATTTACTTGATCTAATCCATCAGTAGCAGAGATGCAGACTCATCCATCTATCAAGCATGCTGTATTTAGAGGTAAATTTGATGAGACAAATATTATAGAGAAACTGTGCTAAGTTTGAGTCCACTCTTCCCGGAGACTGACACTGAGGGGATTCAGAGGAGAATGTTTCACTCATATCCTGGAGGAAATGCTTTGCAACATCTATTCTTGTTATCTGCTACCAGTAAATATCCCTTCAGAAGAATAAAATGATATTAGTTGGTTAAATGGAATGGGTAGTAATCATTGATGGTTCCTAGAAGAAGCAGCATGCCAATGGCTGAATAAGCCAATAGTATTAAAGAAAGATCCCTCAGGGGTAGGCAGTTAGATAGCACAAGCCCTGGAGTCAGGAGGACCTGAGTTCAAATCTGAATCAGGCACTTAATTACCTAGCTGTGTGAGCTTGGGCAAGTCACTTAGCCCCCATTGCCTTGCAAAAACCAAGAAAGAGAGTTAAAAGAGAGAGAGAGAGAGAGAGAGAGAGAGAGAGAGAGAGAGAGAGAGAGAGAAGGAAGGAAGGAAGGAAGGAAGGAAGGAAGGAAGGAAGGAAAGAAGGAAGGAAGATCCCTCAAGCCTACCCTAAAAGGGAGCTATAGCTAGCTTTACTGTAAGTCCAGAGTTTTATTATATATGAAATATATAAATGGTTTGTGATTATGTTCCCAGATTATGTCTCTTAAAAATGGGATGAGGGATTGAGTCCCAGTCCTGTGCTGGGTCATTCTCTCTTGTGTGGCTCCTATGTACTCATGCCAAGAAAAGAGGGGCACAAGGACATGTAAAGAACAAAGTCAATTGGTGGTATTTATAAGGAATTGTATTATATCAGTCAAATTCAGTCTGTAAGCAAATAAATGAAAATGCTTGACATGAGTGCCAATTGTACTCAAATGAAATAAGGCCAGGAGAGGAGATTGAAAAAGTGCCAGTTTTTCCAGGGATCTATTTTTATTCTCAGTACTCCAGCCCCCAGAACAAGCACCTGGGATTAAAAAAAATTCAACACCAAAATTGTGCCATGAATACATTTCTCACCTCCAACCCCCAAGATCTAGCTGTTAAACATTTACCAACACATCCTTGACTTGGTCCATTTGCTGTTCCTCAGACATTGCTTTCCATCTCCAACTTCTGTGCTTTGCCCTGCCTCATCCCTGAAATTCTCTAGTTCTTCACTTCTTGCCTTTTAGAATCCTTGGCTTCCTTCACAATATCCCAAATGCTACTTCCTGCAGGGGGACCTTCTAGATTGCCCGCCATCTTCTTATACTTTTGTGAATGTTGGCCATCCATCTATTCTGTCTATAAGTTGTTTGCCTACTTTTTATTCATGCTTACTCCCCATTTAGAATATAATCTCCTAAAGGACATGATCTCATTTCTCTTTAATTAAATTTCCATTACTGTAGCCCAATGCTAGGCAAATAGTACAAACATTTAATGAGTATTTGTTTATTGATCAAATTAGCTGATCACACTCTTTTTAGTCTAACAACCAAACCAGCACCAGAATTTGTTGGTGCTGATCCAGTCTATCTTGAAACTAGCAAGATATTTATACAATCATGGGATTTAGAATGGGGAGAAATCTTAAAGTATACTTTAGTATAATTCTTTCATTTTAGAGATGAAAAAATTAAAGTGAAGAAAGGTAAAATGAATTGCCTAAAATTGGAGCATTCCCATTTCACACCACTACACGTATTTGCTTATCATACTAAGAGTACCCATTTACCCACAACAATGGGCATGGGCAGCTCAGTGTCCCCATAGATAGAGTAATCTGGGAGTCAGGAGGATGGGAGTTCGAGTCTGGCCTCAGACACTTGACTCTTACTAGCTATGTGACCTTGGGCAAGTCATATAACCCTGATTTCCCCACATCCAGGGCCATCTCCAGTTGTCCTGATTCATATCTAGCCCCTGCACTCAGAAGGCTCCAGAGGAGAAAGTAAGGTTGGGAGCTTAGCACAGTATCCCCCGCACTCATATCCAATTCATATGCTTGTCATGGCATCATCTCCCTGACTTGTGATCTTCTTCAAAACTGAAGGACAAGCATTAGCAATGTATAATAATGAGTACATTTTACAAATGAGAACAATAGAAGGACTTTCCTACCATGATTTGCTCACACTACAGTTGGTAAGCTTTCTAGAGAGGAAATTGGAGGAAAGTATATTAATCCTGAGCTAGGGATAGGTGAGTTGGATGGGGTACTAGCATAAAGGAATAATGAGGAATTTTTGGTTGTGGAATAGGTAGGAGAAAGGTAGATGGGTCATAAGAAGGGAAGAGTATACTGGTGTTGTGTACCAGGGAGTAGGAAAGAGAAAGCATTGGAGAAAATGCTGAAACTGTTATAAAGCATCTAATACACAATGCATAGCTCTCTATTTTGCACATGATTCTTTCTTTAGTACAGAAGTCAATCACTAATCCCAATGACATGAAATCGATCTGGGTTTATCTTAACCCTAACAACAAGCATATAAATGCTGTCACCTCTGTAGCCAGGATTATGAACCATTTTACCAAGAAACAAGGTGACCAGCCATATCTCCTAGCAAATTTGTACTTGGCTACTGCCAACTGGTTCTGAAGGGTCTATAAATGAAAAAGTCAACAATTCCTTTCCTGTGTAGTCAAAATCCACACAACTGCTTTTAAAAAAAAGCATTAAATTTTGAGTTGCTCTCACAGTCCCCAGGTAAGGGGGGGAAGGAGGATAAAGTGCTCTTAACATGCTCACAGGAGGAAAAAAAGAGTGAAAATGAATTCATGGACAATATTCCTAAAATGATTTATAATGGCTGCATATTCTCTATTTTACCTTGTTATTTTTTATCCTTAAAAGTTTTATGATAAATTGAAAATCATAAAGTATTAAAATGAGAACACACTGTTTATTAACTGTTACTTTTTCCTTTCTGAAGCCCTGGGATCATTTACAATTGTATAGTGAAGTGGACAATAAGGATCCTCCACCTTCAGTTGTCATTGACCCTTCTGGTCTATAAGCAATGGATCATGAGTTCAATTATGTGAAGTTATTTCTAGTCAATCACTGGTATTCAGTCCTTTATTCTCTAGGCACTTAAGGTTCTAAGAAAAACTAGCATTTAGGGGAGCATCAATTTACATTTGTCTTTTGGTGATATATATTTGAGAGCAGGTGGGCAACTAGCTGGTGCAGTGAATAGACCACTGAGTCTAGAATCAGGAGGATTCATCTCCAAACTGGGCATTCACTTTATCTTTGCCTCAGTTTCTTTCTCTGTAAAATGAATTGGAGAAGGAAATGGAAAACCACTCCAGTATACTTGCCAACAAAATCCCAAATGGGGTCATGAAGAGTCAGACATGATTGAAAAGACCAAACAACGGGGCGGCTAGGTGGCGTAGTGGATAAAGCACTGGCCTTGGAGTCAGGAGTACCTGGGTTCAAATTTGGTCTCAGACACTTAATGATGATTACCTAGCTGGGTGGCCTTGGGCAAGCCACTTAACCCGTTTGCCTTGCAAAAAAAAAAAAAACCTAAAAAAAAAAGAACAAACAACAATGAAAAATTCAGGAGCAGGAGAGACAGGAATGGGGGGGAGGGGTTAAAAGATACAAGGTGTCTAAAACAAAGTTCACATTTCTGTTTTTGAACATGGTTCCTTTCTTTAAGACAGAAATCAATCCCTTGTCCCTGTACCAGAAAATAAATCTGAGTTCATTTTAATTCTAACAATAATCAAATAAATGCAGTCAGGGGATTTCACTAAAGAAGATTTCACTAGATGATTTATCTCCAAAATATCAGTCTATTGTACTTAATCAGTTTTATAAGTCTTTCCTACCTGTCCCAATGATGCATGGAATTAAATGAAATAAGGATTGATATATACTGCCTGGTAAGTTCCAGGCAATGGACTAAGAATTTTTTACAATTATCTCATTTGATCCTCAGAACCACCCTGGGAGGTAGGTGCTATTATTATTCCTATTTCACAAATGAGGAAACTGCAGCAAATAATGGTTAAGAAATTTGCCCAATAATATAAAACTAGTAAGTAGCACTGGTGCCCTATTCGTTGTGTCCAATTGAGGCAAATTAGGCTTAATTAATTTGCCCATAGTTACATGGTAAGTTTCTAAGGAGGGCTCCTATTTAGTTTTGTGTTTACTCATACTGTATCTTCTTAGGAGACACTGGCACAGGACCACCCAGCATGGTGTTTCAGCATCAAAGAAAGTGTTGTACTCTATGAGGTTAGAAGAATTGCAGTAACTAAAAAGAAATGTGAGGGGTGCAAATTTAGAGACCGCACCACTCCATATGTTCATAAGAACTATTTGTGCCTAACCTGTGGTAGAGCTCTCCTAATTTGACCTCAATATATTGATATCATTTTTGTCCTCTTTGAGCATGAAGGACAACAAGATCTTCCCAAGAGAATACAAGTTTCTTGCAGACAGAAACTATTTTCTTTTCTCTTCATCTCTCTAGCATCTAGTAGAGGGCCTTGCATTCATTAAGTCAATAAGCATTTATTAAGCATCTATTATGTTCCAAACACTATGCAAAGTACTGAAAATACAATAACAAACAACCAGGTTTTGTCTTTGAGTAGTTTACATGAACACAGAAAAGCAGGTAAGAAATTCACACAAAATAAATGCAACATAATTTCAGGGTATACTCATTTTTCTCAACTGATACTGGACTGGTTAAGTTCCCAGAAAGAGACTGACCACTTCTCCAGCACTTTGACTCATGAATTTTGTCTGGTATATTCATCATTATCAATCAGTTTTTATAAGAGATTATTTACTGAGATGGTATTGCAAGAAAATAATCCCTTCCTACCCCCCCCCCCAAAAGGAGACCGAACAACTTTCTCCTTTTCTATAGACATAAGTTCTCTGAGGAGAATTGTCTCAAACTTAAATCACAGAACACAGGGGGCTAAGGAATTCCTGGCATTCCTGACCTTGGGAGTCCTTCTCTTCATCACCAAATTTACTTCAGATCAATATGCTAATAATAGGGGGAGTTTCTTTCTTGCTGAGTTAGACTAAACCTTTCCAGGCCTCAGCAACAATATACACTTCAGTGCAGGGAGATAGGTTGCTTGGCTGTTCTTCTGGCCACTCATCAAACTTGGTTGTTGTTGATACTCATAGTTGAGTACTAGTTGTCACTGGGACCTAGAAGAGCTTTAATAGATCTCTGAGTCTCGCCAGCACTTAGGCACGCCATCTCAGAATACTCATCATCTAAGGTCAGGAAAGAAGAAGCACAATAGAAATGGAAGTGCCAAGCTTTCACAGACACATGGTGGCTGAGTAGAAGAGTAGTGCCCCTCTTTTACTTGGCAACTCACAATAGTCTTTTTCAATAAATAACCTCCAGAGAAGAGAGTAAGAGATCATCCACTCTTTATTTTGGGGTATGCACGGTTGTTTCTATCTTTGTCTCTCTTGTATTGTTAGTCCTTTGTGGTTCTCAGCCATCCAGGAGATTCTTTATCATTCTTTAGTACCAGGGAAGAGCTAGGCATGTGAAATGAGAGAGGGGGTAATGATTAAGCTACCTGGAACTGTCCTCTGATGCTTTCAAAACATAAAAAGACCTCACTGAAAAGAAGGGTTTTACTATGGTGTTGGGTGACTCCTCTGTGGAGGGTCAATGAATTAGCATGACCAAAAAAACACACAGAATCCACAAGTGGATTGATGACTGCAATAAAGCTGAGATCCAAATACTGTTTTATCTAGGATTCAGGAACAGGTACTAGGAATTTCGCAACACTTATCCTCTACCTGATCAAGTTGTCCATTTCTGGAGGAGGTTGACCTCCAATGAAGGAATTAAGTTTCCTTTTCTTACATTTCTTGGTTCACTAATACTTTGGTTTTAAGTTGAAGGTCTCCCCAAAATAGGAAGAACAGGAAAAAAGGTAGTAGAATATGAGTTGAGTATAAGAATGGTCATTTATTACCACAGTGATCAATGTGAAAAAAGTAAGAAATAGGCTCACCCCAGTTGGCCACCAAAAATGGCAACTAAGCATACCCCAAGTGGATAGGTGGTAGGACAGTAAACATGAATAATAATTCTGATTGCACAAAGTATAAAATATTATGATGGTTAGAGGACAAAGATCAATTTGCTTGGTTGTTGTTTAGTAGTGTCTGACTCTTTGTGATCCCATTTGAGGTTTTCTGAAAAATAGAATAGTTTGCCATTTCCTCTCCAGCTAATTTCATAGATGAGTAACCTGAGATAAACAGGGTTAAATAACTTGTCCAGGGTCACAGGGTCACTTTTCCA
The DNA here is from genome assembly GCF_037893015.1 of Macrotis lagotis. Lineage (NCBI taxonomy): Eukaryota > Metazoa > Chordata > Mammalia > Peramelemorphia > Peramelidae > Macrotis > Macrotis lagotis. Next base: position 187,611,560 of record NC_133662.1, on the reverse strand, counting down.
GCTGGTAGATGTCTGAGACCAGAGTTCAACTCACTAAGAGTCTCCTTGACTCTAGGCCCAGTTTTCTATCCATTTTATCACCTAGTTCCCCAATTTTCTTTAATAAAATTTGTCAAACATACAAGAAAACCTGTGACCTCTGATCTCAAAATATTGCTTTATGAGTTTGGGAAAGTTAACAAGTGTAGGCTAATTATGGATAATAATTTTGTGCAAAATTGAAATTAACCATCCTTTTAGATTTTTTGATTCAGAACTAGAATCATTCTAGTTCTTCATAAAATTTTTATTAAATCTTTCCTTAGCCCTCATCTGCCTTCATGTTTCTGTGCCTTCTTGTACTACTTGAAAGGAGCCTCTTGCCTCATTTCCAGACCAAGGCTAGACTCGATTAACAGCTGTGAATATAGTACATAAAGAAGGAAATGCCATTGAGCCTGAAGCTTCAGTCTTCAAGCAGCTTTGTCAACAAGACTAAAGCACAGTCAACTAATTCATGGTCATTCTATCATTCCCAATGCTGTCCATGCCCAGGGGTGAATGTGTATTTGCCATGACAATTATGTTTTTCCCACCCCAAATTCGTTAGGAGTGAAAACTAAGAACACCTGTCATAACATAAAAGTCTTTTGCTTTGGCTTCAAATCTCCTCTGAGGCTTGATGTCTGTACCCTAACAATGTGATTTATACCATCATGTCTTGCTCTGAGCATTGCTAAGTGATAGGTTTTAGGGAATCTTAGTCTAATGGGTAAAAGTCAAGGCATGCAACACTACCACTATCATAGCTCAAGAGGCCAAGTGTTCTGTGTACCTATGGGTGAATGAGCAAATGCTAACTATGGGTCACACTGTGCTAAAACTTAGGGATACAAATTTAAGCAAGCTAGTCACTCTTGATTATATTTGTAAATTCCCTAGGGAGCTTTAAATCAACTAACAGTCTTATCTATAAAATAAAAATGGTTATATTTATAATATTTTACATTTATATAGCACTTTAAGATTTGCAAAGTATATATATGTATATATATATATATAATTTCATTAGATCACTACAAAACTAAAAGCAGGATGTGTTAAATGAGGTCTAAGGTCTCTTCTAATTCTAATAATCTAAAGCTGTGAGATATGTATTTAAAATTTTAAACCTTTTTATGGTTTTTATGAGGTTTTACTTAAAAAAATACAATAGCATAGTTTCTGGAGTTGAGTTTTTGCTTTTATTTCGATTTTGGTTCTGTGTGGGGTGGTGTACTTGATGTATTTTCCTTAATCTGGCTTTTAAGACTGATATACCCAGGAACTGGTTCAGAATGGTTAGAGGCTTAATGAGACTCTCATCTGTAAACAAATCAGTTGTGGTTAAAATCAAGATTGGAGTCAGTAAATTATTTCTTTCATACTGAACATTTATAAACATTATCTCTAACATGATTTTTCCATAAATTCCCCACAAATATGATTAATTGAGCCTTAATGCTCATACTAACAGCAGACTCTGTAGGGAAATAATTTTCACATCAAATTAAGTTATTTTTTTTAAATTGTACTACATGTAATGTAATCTGTGTGGCCACCAACTTTGATAAGTCTATATAGTATGTTGTTTGCATTTGAGAAATCAGACTAGGACTGGTTCTTGTCATGGTTCAGTTTGAACTGCTTGAAAAACACTCCATAACATAAATAAAAGAATTTCTATAGTTAATAAAACTCTGACGGGCAGCTAGGTGGCACAGTGGATAGAGCACCAGCCCTGGAGTCAGGAGTACCTGGATTCAAATCTGGCCTCAGACACTTAATAATTACCTAGCTGTGTGGCCTTGGGCAAGCCACTTAACCCCATTTGCCTTACAAAAACTTAATAAATAAATAAATAAACAAATAAACAAACAAATAAATAAATAGATGAATAAATGAATGCATGAATGAATGAAGAAAGAGAGTAAAATAAGTAAACAAACACAAATAAATAGATGGATAAATAAATAAATGAATAAATAGATAAATAGATAGATAAATAAATAAATAAATCTGTCAGATTCTAACACTATGCTCTCATTTCTAGGAAGATTTTTTAAATTATAAAACTTTATAATTATATTATATTCATAATTATAGTTATAATTATAACTTTAGTGTGGTCAACAGGACATATACTTTGTGTTATATCTTTGAATTTATACACACACATACACACACATATACAGGGATATTTTTTCAGTATCCTACTTTAAGAGGGAGACTTTACCAATGTTTTTCTTTTTCCAGAGGAGCAATCCCATGGAGTATCTTATTATGAACTGGATGTAAGCTCATAGAATGGAATTCCTAAAAGATCCTAACAACTTTGAGTGTAAGACTAGAAAAAAAATTAACTATCATTGCCAGAGATTTAGTCATCAAGTATGAAACCTTTAACAATAAATTATTAGATTTGCTGCTAACGTATGAAAGGGTGTTATCCTCCATGAGCAAGTGGGGAGAAAGGGACACTCACTCTAAAAAAAAAGTCAGATTCTTGATTTATTGAAGAAAGAAGAAAATCTGGGAAATGAAAATGATTTTTAGTGCCCATCTCTCTTGAATCAGTGGGTTTGAATACTCTTTAACTTCTGCCTAATCTAAGTTGAACTCATTACAGGCTTAATGAAAACCTGGGGAAGCTTTACATAGCCAGCATTTGCAGTTATATGGGAATATGGGTTCTACCTCCCACAGAGGATTTAATTGTCTTGTGCTATAGGAAGTGCAACACACAACATATCACTGTGTTCAAATACCTCACTAAGTTCATCCTGGCTCCCATTAACTTGCCATGTGGACTCTCTTGGAGGTTTATAACAAAGATTCCATTTTATTCTAAAGTTGTATCTTTTAACAATAACAACAATGATGACATCAATAATGATGTTGGCTAACATTTATATGCAAAGTCACCAGCTTCAATCTCTCTTCTAGAACCATCTGAATCCAGTGGTAAGATATAGCTCAGGATGGTGGGAGTTGACCTAGGATACAGTGGGAGACTTCAATCTTTTTAATCTAAGGTCTCAGTTTCTTCAGAAAGATGCTCACCTATCTTTCAGGACTGACTTACCCTTGTTCAATTGCAGTTCTCAGAGGCAGACAGAAGTAAGGGGAATTATGCAGAATGTAAATATCTAAGGCTGTATTTGAACTTGGGTCTTCCTGACACTACCTCCAACCATCTCTTCAAAGTGCTTTGAGTTAATAGGGTCACTTAAAATACTTGAGTTGTAGTCTATACTAGAGTAGCATCATCACTGAGTTGGAACTGGAAAGAACCTCAGAAGCGATCTACTCTAACCTTTTCATACAGAGAGGAGGAACAGCAAAACAGCTGAATGAAGTTGGGGAAAAGGATGGAAATATGTTGACTTGGTTCTGCTCTAAATTTATGTCCTAAAACCTCAACTGGTCCTCATTCTTTCAAGGCAATTCTTTTATACAACCCTAATTAACTCACTATCTCACTCACCAAAGGAGGTCTTTCAAATGTTTTATTCCCCTTCAAAACTTCCCTGACTTCCCTGTCCCATTTTCTCAGTTGAGAACTTTGCTCCATATTTTACTTGGGGGGAGGGGAAGTCATTTACCATGAGCTCCCCTTTCTACCCTTTTCTTCATCTTATATTGCATAAATGTTTTCTGTTACTGTTTACTCCGTTACTATCCATGATGTCATGGTTCTCTTTAAGAATGAAGGACAAACATCAGCAGCAGCAGCAGCAGCAGCAGCACTATCTCACATAATGAGATGGACCTTCTCCTGGCCAAGGCAAACCTTTCTACATGCACAATGATTTCATTCCATCTCATCTTCTCATCTGCCCCTTCTACATCTGTATTCATCTTCAATCTTTCCCTATATGCTTTGGCTGTACTGCTTACAATCACATCCATGTCTTCACCCTCCACAAAATACCCTCATTCAACCCATCCATCCCTGCTAACTATAGTCCTTTATCTTCTCCCTCATCTCCTTGAAAATACCATTTATAATCAGCACCAATAAATCCTTTCTTCACATGATCTTCTCAACTCTGACTCTGATCTCATCATTCAACTTAAATCACCCTTTCCCAAGTTACCAATGACTTCTTAATGACCAAATTTCGTGACTTTCTAAGTCATCTTTCTCTACCTCTTTGAAATCTTTGATATTGTTAATCACTTTCTTTTCCTTCCTTCCTCTCATCTCTCTGGATTTTTATGACTCTTCTCTTTTCAGATTTTTATCCTACCTGTCTGATTACTCCTTATTCTCCTTTACTACTTCATCCAGATCACAGCTCCTAACCATGGGTGTCCCACAGGATTCCATCCTGAGCTCTCTTCCCTTCTCCCTCTATACTTCATTGGTGATCTCATTAGCACCCATGTATTTAATTTATCATCTCTTTGCTAATGATTCTCAAATCTTTTTAATACAATCTCAACCTTTCTGCTGACCTCTAGTCATCTCTGCCTATTGGACATTTCAGTTTGAATGCTTGGTAGGCATCTTAAGTCTAACATGTCTAAAATGAAACTAATTATCTTTCCCAAAAAATTTCTTTTCCTAATTTCCCTCTTATTGTTGAGAGTGCCACTATTCTCCCAGCTGTCTAGGCTCACAACCTATGAGTCACCCTCAACTTCTCACTCTCTTATTCTCCACTTCCAATGTATTGTCAGGGTCTGTCACTATAATAAGCTGACATTACTACTATCCTGGAACAAGTTCTTATCACATCATATCTAAACTATTGCAGTAACCTGCTTTTTCTCCCAACCACAAGTCTTTCTCTATTTCAGTCTATCCACCACTCAGCTGTCAAAGTGACCTTCCTAAAGCAAAGATCTGACCATATCACCTCTCAGACACACACTACACTCAATAAATTCCAAAAGGTGCATGATCAAATAAAAAGTCTTTTATTTTGCCTTCACAGCCCTATATAGCCTGCTCTCTCTCACTTTTCAGTCTTCTTACCCTTTATGCCCTCACCCCAAGCACTCTAGGTGAGAAATAGCAACCCAAACTTCTGCACAACAAGCTAGAAGTCTTTGACAGATAGCTTGGTGGAATGAAGATATCACGGCTGACTCTACTGCTTTCATATTTCATATTCTCCAAAATCAGTTAAATTTCTTGAGGCAAGAAGAACTGATTTTTTTAACTTAACCCATTACAGAGCAGCTGATCTCTGAACTAAGTTCATAGACAAAGAACCATTGACTAATCCAGCTACAAGACAAAAATCAATTCATTGTAAACAAGATCAATAACTAAATGATACAGGATCAATCTTAATCTTCTCAAAGATGTGTAATAAATGTGTGTTGACTTCCTAATCATAGAAATTACATTTATTGCTAAAATCATATAGTTAACAAATGATAAAGATAGAATAGGAACTCAAAACAAGTGACTTCAAATTCTATTCTCTTTCCACTGTAACAAGTGGATCAGTGGAACAAACTAGAGAAATAAGATCCATAAATAAATGAATAAAGCAGTCCAGCTCTTGAAAAAGACAACAACACCAACTATTGGACAGAGGAGTCTATTCAGTATGAAGTATTGGGAAAATAAAGTGGCAATTTGGCAAAAATTACTGTTGATTTAGAGCAATCTCTCACACCATATGTCACAATAAACTCCAAGTGGATTGGTGACCTAAATATAAAGGATCATATAAAAACAAACTCAAAAGTGGGAGAAAGAAGAAAGTACTAGGAAATAATATACTAAAAAAGAGCTATGAATCTGAAATTAAACATACAAATCTCAGTTCTATATCATATACCAACTGTATGACCTTGTGTGAGTCATCAATCTCCTCTTCGTCTTAACTTCATCCATAAAATACGGACAATAATCCTTGTACAAATTACTTTTCATGGTTATTGAAATAAAAGTACTTTGTAAACCTTAATGTTTTATATAAATATGACTCAGCAAGAGAGGAAGAGACAGAACCCAGAAAATGTTAGTTAACTTGAGCTTTAGTGAACTCTTCTGACTCTAGACTAGAGGAAAGGAACTAGCAATAAAGACCAAGAAGGTCTTCATGCAAGAGGAAAGTCTTTAGATTAGACCTTAAGAAAGCCTAGGAATATAGGTAGGAGACAAAGAAAAGGAGCAAGAGAGAAAGTTTAATGTGTGTTTTGAGAGAAGCGGGGGTAGGGGGGAAGAGAATAGCAAGTGAAATGTTCAGTCAGCTGATGGAGTAGGGTACAAGGAACACAAGGAGACCAGCATCACTGGATTGCAGAGTAAGAAAAGGGAAGGAGATGTTAGGTGAAAAAAAAAAACTGAAACACTCTTCCCTTCATGTATATCCTTAGGAGACTTTGAGCAAGTGACTTAGCTTTTAATGTCTTGGTTCTCATCAAAATAAAGTTGGGGGTTGGGATGATGTGGGTCTAGACAAGATGGTCTCCAGGGTCACTTTGAATTCTAAATTTGTGGTCCTATGGTTCACCCCAATCCTTCCTATCCTTCAAGTTCCAGATCAGGACTCACCTCCTCACCAAAGCTTTCCCAGTCTCTACAACACAAAGGGAACTGTAGTCCTCTAGCAGCTCTTATCTACAGTACTCATTAGGCACACATGTTAACTTGACAATGTATATGAAATCTTTGGGATTATTATATTCTTTGACTTTTCATGTACACGTGTCTTGACTCCCTAAACTAAACTATGAGCTTTTTGAGGGCACATACTTTGTATCTTTTGTATTCTTTACAATGCCTAAAACAGTATTGAGGCTAACATGGGCTTTTCATTTGTTGAATAAATATTGTAGAGTGAGAAAGATTACTGATCATTTGAATTTTTTCATCTCTTCACAAACAATATACAAAAAGTTACAACTGGGCTTCCTTCAAATAGGAGAGATAATAGAACTTGTGTTATAAAGTATATTTTGCGAAGCCTATTTGTAGGTATATTCTCTTCCCTTCAAATAGAGCTCCCTTATCTTTGAATTAAGAATTGAATTTCCTGATTACTTGTTACATGCTTGTTGGTTACTTATATTCTGGTGTGAAAAATTCCAACAATTTAATATTTCTAATGCTAACTCTAAAAGGAAGAGCAGTCTAAATCTAATAATGATGATGATGATGGTGATGATAATAATTAGGAGTCAATACTATTTAAGTTTTTATTTATACTTAAAACAATGTTCATTGTTCATTAAATTGAATTTTGCCAACTCAACTATCCTATAAGTCACTTAGCTTCTCTGTCTTGTGTTTATCACTGGTAAAATAGGGATTAGAACAGCTAGGTAAATTCTGTATCAAGCCTAAAGTCAGAAAGACTCATCTTCCTAAATTCAAATCTGACTTCAGACATTTACTAGCTGTGTGACCCTAGATAAGTCACTTAATTTCTGTCTGCCTTAGTTGCCTCAAATGTAAAATAAACTGGTACTTACTTCATGGGGTTATTGTAAAGATCAGTAACATAGAATCTGACACGTACACTGTGGGTACTTTAATAGATGTTTATCAGAATACCTCATAGGCAGTGATAAGCCGAACCAGAGCTCAGGAAAAATACTAGAATTGGATAAAAAATATATGGGAGCTATGTGCAGAAGAATCATCAAATCTATGAGAGCCAAGGAGTTCAAATTGTCTCAGACATGTACTAGCTGTAGGACCCTGGGCAAGTCACTTAACCTGGCTTGCCTCACTTTTCCCATCTAACAAATGAACTAAAGAAAAAAAATAACAAATATACTCTTTGCCAAGTAAACCCCAAAATGAAGTCTTGAAAAGTTGGTCACAACTAAAATGACTGAACAACAAAAGGGTCAAGAATGTGATGGGGTGGGGGGCAGCTAGGTGGCATAGTGGATAAAGCACTGGCCCTAGAGTCAGGAGTACCTAGGTTCAAATCTGGTCTCAGACACTTAATAATTACCTAGCTGTGGGGCCTTGGGCAAGCCACTTAACCCCATTTGCCTTGCAAAAGCCTAAAAAATAAAAACAAACAAGCAAAAAAGAATGTGATGGGGGAAGGGAAGAGAGGACTGTGGTTGGGGCAAAACTGGGCATAGCTTCCACATCTTTTTTATCCAATTCTAGTATTTTTCCTGAGCTCTAGTTCTTATCATTGTCTCCATTTAGAGATTAAAAGATTAATCTAAATGGAAAATTAAAGAGTGAGGAGGGATAATTGTGAAAATAATCACCTGGAGAAGGTGAAAAGGGAAAGATGGGAGAAAGATTTTAATTGTTTTGTGAAGAAGTGTCTCATTATCAGTAAAAGAAGAAATAATGGAGGTTAGTTTCAAGAGGAGAGTATGGGATACCAGGAAGCTCATTGCAAGAACAGCCTCTATTTTTTTCAGTAGAGTATGAAGTAAGAAGACCCTCTTCTCAGAGGATGGAGTAAAAGGCTTAAGGAAAGAAGGAAAGAAGAGAAGGTTTGGAATAGCAGTTGTGGGAAATGATAAGTCAATTGGAGAAGAACAAATGAATTACCTTATGGCAGAGAGGACCCAGATGAGAGTTAATGATAAGATAAATGTATAGTTGATCATTCTAGACACATAGTATATTCTAAAATCTTAAATTCCTATAGAAATGTGAATTATTGTTGTGATTATCCTAATAGCTAACCATATTAAAGATTTTAAATAAGGAAAGGAAAGACAGAAAAGATTAATTGATAATGCAATTAGTCAGAGTTAGTTTATTCCTCCCTTTTGGAATACTGAAGATCAATAGGGTAAGAATCAGAAGACCTGGGTCACAAAACTTGGATCTACCATTTTATAATTGTATTACTTTCTGAGATTCCATTTTCTTATCTGTAAAATGGGGATAATATTATTTCTATCTAACTTCAGGGTTGTTTTCAGGATCAAAGTGAGGAGACACAAAAAATGCTTTATTCATGTACGCTTTCACAAGTTGTTTCCTAACTAGGCTAGTTTTGGTGTTGTCTCTTGAGCTTTCAGTTTTCTGAAAGTGACATCTGGGTCATGTCAACTGTCTGTCAAACAAGAAAGTCAGTCCCTGGTGGCATAAGGTTACCATCTGCTAATCCCATCAGCCTCACTTTCAGGCTCTTCTCATTTCAGGTTTCCTGCGGCTGAGTCACGACCAGCTTTAGAATGAGCAGCTATTTAATGAGGTGAGGACCCAGAGGGAGGCAAAATGAAAAAGAATATTTTAAGTGGCACTTGTGATTGATCAATGAAAATTTGGATTCAAAAGCAAGAAAGGAACCCTGGGGTGTGGAATGTCACCTTTGAGTCTTTACAATGTCTTCTTGCATCAGAAGTAGATGCTCCTTCCCAATAACCTCATTATTTCTTGATTCTTCCTGCATAGCTATTAAGATATTATTTCCTGTCTGCTCTTAGCAGGAAATTAAGAAGGGGAGAAGAAAATACAGATATAAATGGCTATTGAATAATTTCATATGCTAAAGAGAAAATAATAATAATAATAATCTTATTTTAGGGAGATGTCAACCTGTTCTTCCTTGATGTTTTCTCATTTACTACCATGTGAGAGTTAAATGCCTACAAACTCAATTGACTTAAATAAGTGGTTATTTAGCCTAGTGAAAAAATGAATGAGGAGGAACATGGCTCATAGTAAGTAAAATGAAGAATTTCTTCATAAGCTTCTGAAATAACAAAGGGGCTACCTGTGTCAAAAAGGCAACCATCAGCAGCAAAGACTTCTTACTGACTTCCACAAGGCCTGAAACCCCTGAAATGTAACATTTTCCTAGAGTAATTAGAGAACTATATAGTAGAGATATTTTTTTAAAAAGAATTTCTTTATTGGATCATAATTTTCAAGCAGGAAGGGATCTGAGAGGTCATGTAGTTTAATCCCTTCCTTTTACAAATTAGCATATTGAGGTATAAAGAAATACTTGGTTTGATCATTTAGCCTAGAAAAAGTATACATGAGTAGGAACAAGTGTCATGTTAAATACTAGAAAGAATTACATCATCAAGTAACTTGCTTTCTCAATGATGGAGAGTGGGCTGGGAGGAAGGGAGAGAATTTAGAACTCAATATTTTGGAAATGAGTGTTGAAACTTGTTTTCACGTGTAACTGGGGAAAATAAAATAATAGAATAAACTAAAATAAAAATACAATACAATACAATAAAGGGAAATAATAATTACATCATAGGGTTATAGATTTAGAGACAGAGGGACCTTAGAGTTCTTTTGGTTCAACCCCTACCTTGTATAAATGATAAAACCAAGATCCAGAGTTTGTAAAAAGTTCTTTTCTTCCATTAGATTGTGAGCTTCACCAGGTCAGGGACTTACTTTTGCCTTTCTTTGTATCCTCCAGCTCTTAGAATGGTTCTTGACACATAATAAATATTGATTGATTGATTGACTGTAATACTATAGAGAGGGAGGGGGGTGTGGATTTAATGGTGTCTTGGAGTACCTTATAATATCTTACTTCTAATGAGAAGGTCTTTTATGACTTAAGATAGTGAAAGAAAAAGAAGATAGCACTGTATTATAATAGGAAGAACATGGGTTCTGACTTTGAATCATAACATTATTTCTAAGGCATTGTTTTCTGTAAAATTAGAATATGGTTATAGTCTATATTATTAGTATTAATAATTAATCATTGTTAATAACATAAAAGAATGGCTGAACAACTTTTGATATAGGAGTGATATATGAAAAGGAACTGTTCTATAAGAAATGTTGACCTCATTGATTTTAGAAAAATATGGGTAGACTTGCATGAAATAGTGAAGAGTTAAATGAGCAGAACCAAGAAACACTGTATACAGTATATCAATATTGCTTTAAGAACAACTTTGAACAACTAAGTTATTTTGACTTTTACAGATACCCAGATTAATTACAAAGAACATATGAAAGAAGACACTATCTGCACTGATAAATAGAAAGAACTGATAAATAGAATAATTATAGAATGGTTGTTCCCCCATATATAAAAACATATATATTGATATATGTGTATATGTGTGTGTGTGTGTATACATATATATACTCATATTTGTATTTAATGTAACCTTCTCAAGGGGGAGGGGAAGGAAAGAAAAAAGAAAAAAAGAAATGAACATGATAAACATATTTAAAAGAATAGCAAGTTGTGCACAATAGATTTGCAGTTTCACATATAATCATCATATTTTTCTACTATATTATGGAATTCACTGTTTTATTTCATAAATTAAAAATAATAGGGGTAGGGCAGCTAGGTGACTCAGTGGATAGAGCACCGGCCCTGCATTCAGGAGTACCTGAGTTCAAATCCAGCCTCAGGCACTTAATAATTACCTAGCTGTGTGGCCTTGGGCAAGCCACTTAACCCCATTTGCCTTGCAAAAACCTAAAAAAATAATAATAATAATAGGAGCAGCTAGGTGGTGCAGTGGATAGAGAACCGGCCCTGGAGTCAGGAGTACCTGAGTTCAAATCTGACCTCAGACACTTAATAATTGCCTAGCTGTGTGACCTTGGGCAAGTCACTTAACCCATTACCTTAAATAAATAAAAATTGAAATAATAATATAAACTTTTCAAAAAATCGAAATAATACTACCTGTATCACTTACTTCAAAATATGTTGCAAGAAAAATGTTTTGTAGAACAGAAAGGATAATGATCAATGTTGAGAGGGATGCAGGAAGTCTGGGACACTAATGCATTGTTGATGGAGCTGTGAACTGACCCAACCTTTCTGCAGAGTAATTGGAATTATGCCCAAAGGGCAAGAAAAATGTGCATACCCTTTGAATCAGCAATACTACTACTGGGTCTGTATTTTAAAGACATCATGAAAAAGAGTAAAAATCCCACATGTACATGTAAGGGCAAAGAAGTAGAAATTGAAGGGATACCCATCAATTGGAGAATGACTAAACAAATTGTGGTATATGAATGTGATGGGACACTATTATTCTATAAGAAATCATAAGGGACAGGATTTCAGAAAAGCTTGGAAAGACTTTCATGAATTGATGCTGAGCAACATGAGTAGAACCAAAAGAACATTATATACCTTAACAACATGAAGTGATAATCAATTCTGATGGACTTGTTCACTCCATCAGTGCAATAATCAGGGATAATTTTAGAGGATCTGTGATGGAGAATACTATGTTTATTCAGATAAAGAACTGTGGAGTTTAAAGCAAGGCCTAAAATTAATATTTTCAACTTTTAAAAGTTGTTGTGTGTATTATGTAATTTTGCTGTTTCTAATATTTGCTTTCTTCCTTTTGGATATGTATCTTCTGTCAAGACATTTAATTTGGATCTATGTGTACCACAGAAGCAAATGTAAAGACTATATCAGAGTTTCTCCTGTTGGGGGAAGGGGGGAGGGGGAGGGAAGGAAGGAAGGAGAAAAAAATTGTAAAATTCAAGACCATGCCACAAAATGATTGTATGTAATTGGAAAACAAGTAAAATATGTATATAATTTTTTAAATATTCTATGGAGCACAGCTAAGTGGTACAGTGGATAGAGCACCAGCCTGGAATCAGGAGTAACTGAGTTCAAATTTGGCCTCAGACACTTAATAATTGCTTAGTTATGTGACCTTGAGCAAGTCACTTAACCCCATTGCCTTGTAAAAAAGATAAAAAATTGTTCTGTAAACATCAGTGCACCATAGAAATATGAAAATTATGATTTACTTCTTCAGATTTGTTACAAAAAAGTCATTTATGATATATTACATAAATATTATTTATAAATATAAATGTTATTAATCAGAAATCCAAGTCATTTGTCCTTGGAAATAGTTAAAATAACTGTTAAAGTGTGCCTTTAAAAAAAGTATTGACAAGATAACAGCACGAAGGCAGGAATTCCAAAAAACTCATTCCCAAAAACACTCCAAAAGCCATCAAATTATGAAACTAGCCAAAATTTCAAGGGATAGAACCCACAGAATGATTGAGTGATACAATTTACCAGCCCAAGACAACTTAGAAGTTCCACAGGAAAGGTCTATTTTACTGGGACCAGGGATTGGAAAAAGCCACTGTAGCACAGCCAGGCTGGGTGCCTAGAACCCCTGGGGGTACCTAGGTCCATAGCAGAGGGGGTGCTTTTCAGATCTCTTGGTCCAGATCATTGGTAACAGCTTGAAGGGATGGTGAGAAAACTCTCCCACACCAGAGGGAGTGCAGACTTCAGAGTAGCTCTGCCATGAGAACTTGTAGTAGGAATGAGGGAATCAGCCTGCACCTCCAGAGTGCAGCCCACAGACTGTAAGGGGGTCAGGGAAGACTGCAGAGGACTCTGCTCTACCTGGGGGAAAACTGCTATTTGCCCACACCCAAATCCAGGTTGCAGTTTGGGCTCAGAGCCTCTCATAAGACCTTGGAGGAATTAAGCTCCCTGTGGGTTGTCCCAAAAACTCCCCAAAGTCTTGGAAGTGTGGTAAATCAGTCATAGGTTGAGGAAATGAGCAAACAAAAGAAAAAGAAGAATTTGACCATATAAAATTACTTTGGTCCCATGGAAGGTACAGAAGGTGATAAAATCAAAGCTTCTGTACCCAAAACCTCCAAGAGAAATAGAAAATGGGCTCAAGCTATATGACCATTTATATTGTTACAATAATCTTGCTGTAAGAGTAAACATAAACTCTCCTCCCCCCCACCAAAAAAAAGATGAGAAACCTCAAGAACAGTGAGAGAAAAAAAATGTACTATAGTCTGTGTTCAGATTCCAATGGTTCTGTCTCTGGGATGAGTTGCCTTCTTTATCATAAGTCTACAAAGAAGTTGCTTCAATTTCAACTGCTGATAGTCACAATTCTGTATATAATTGCTATATTGTCAGTAATATATCTTTTAAAGCTTTGAACTTCTCTACATAAGGACTTTGAAAAGCAATTAAGGGAGGTAGAGGAAAAGGGGGGAGGAGAAATGAGAGCAATGCAGATAAATCACAAAAATCCAATCAGCAGTGTGGTAAAAGAAATCCAAAAAATACTGAAGAAAATAACTTATTAAAAACCAGTTTATTCCAAATGGAAAAATGAACACAAAAGGCAAATGAGGAGAATTAAAAAAAAATTGGCCAGCTGCAAAAGGAGATATAAAAGCTCTCTGAAAAAAATAACTCCTTCAAATGCAGAATGGAACTAAAGGAAACTGATAACTTTGAGAGAACTCAAGAAGAAATAAAACTATACCAAAATAAGAAAAATTAGAAGAAAATGTGAAGTATTTCATTGGAAAAACAACTGACCTTGAAAACAGATCCAAAAGAGATAACTTAAAAATTATTGGGCTACCTGAAAGTCATGACCAGAACTTCATTTACAAGAAATAATACAGTAAAATTGCTCTAGGATCCTAGAAGCAGAAGATAAAATAGAAATTGAGGGAATTCATTAATCACCTCCTGAAAGAGATCCCCCCAAAAAACTTCCAGGACTATTATAGCCAAACTCCAAAGCTCCCAAGTCAAAGAGAAAATACTAAAAGCTACCAGAAACAAACGATTCAACCACTGAGGCTCCATAGTCAGGATTACACAGGATCAGGCAGCATCTACATTAAGGGCTCATAGGGCTTGGAATATGATATTCCAGAAGGCAAAAGACCTTGGTTTACAACTGAGAATCAACTACCCAGCAAAACTGAACATCCTCCTTCAAGGGTAAAGATGGACTTTCAATGAAACAGGGGACTTTCAGACTTTCCTATTGAAACAACCAGAGCTGAAGAGAAAGTTTGAATTCCAAGTACAGGACTCAGGTGAACCATAGAGGAAGTGGATGAGAAGTACTAATTATAAGGAACTTAATAATGTTGGACTGCTTGTATTCCTGCATGGGAAGAAGATACTGATAACTCATATGAACTTTCTCATTTATGAGCAGTTAGAAGGAGCATATGTAGACAAGGTGCTGGAAGGAACTGAATATAATGGTATAATATAGTGAAAAGATGGAGTCAATGGGTGATAAAGGAAAGTACTGGGAGGAAGGGAAAGGAGAGGAAGAAGGGGCTAAGATATTTTACATAAGAGTCAAGAAAAAGCTTTGTTTAATGGAGTGGAATGGGGGAAGGTGAGGGGGGAATGAGTGAGCCTTTATTCTCATCAGAAATAGCTCAGAGAGGAAATAACAAACACACTTAATAGGGGATAGAAATCTATCTTACCCTAGAGAAAAATGAGAAGAAAGGGATAGGATAAGGGGGAATGGGGGGTGGGGGGAAGGGGAGAGTAGGTGATAGAAGAGTGGGAAGATCTTGGAAGAGGGTACTCAGATACAGCACACTTCTGAACAGGGACAAGGTGAAAGGAGAGAGAGAGAATAGAATAAATGAGAGTGGACAGGAATAGCATGGAGGGAAATACAGCTAGTAATAACAACTGTGGGAAAAATATTGAAGTAACTTCTTTGGTGGACTTATGATAAAGAAGGCAACTCATCCCAGAGACAGAACCATTGGAATCTGAACACAGACTGAAGAACATTTTTTCTCTCTCACTATTCTTGAGGTTTCTCATCTTTTTTGGGGGGGAGGGGGGTTTATGCTAACTCTCACAACCAGATTATTGTAATAATATAAAATAAATAAACCAAAAATATTACTGACAAATGAGGAAAAATCTCAATCATGTTGAAAAACAGTCATGTGACTAAGTAGGTCAGTGTTTCTTAGTCTTTAAAACAGAGTTCTTCCCAAACAATCTTTGCATTAACATCCTACTCAAGGAGAGAAGACGCTTTATCCACTTTACATTCTTTTAGAATCCCTGAATTACTTTGAGATGTAGAGAAAATGAAGTGAACCAATTGGAAAAGGGAAAATAAGATTAAGAAGTTGTGTCTACTCAGCATGCTGAATTTTTTTGTAGTCACAAAAGGTAGAAAATAGTCAGTGTCCTCTTATTGGCTAAGTTTACCATGAAGCATGAACATGACAGAATATTACTTCAACACAAGAAGCAATGAATCTGAAGAATACAGGGAGGTATATGGAAAGATATGAAGTGATGCAAAGTGAATTTGAAAAGCGAATAAGAACAATATACACAATGATGACATCCATACAAATGGAAAGAATAACAACAGAAATAAAAACTGAGCCTGTGTAATTTTATAATGATCAAATCTGACCCCTCATGAAGAGACAGGAAAAAATGCATCTCATCTTTGCAGAAGGAGAGGACTATGGATGTGACTCAATGTGTCGGTTAGTTTTGGTGAATTGTTTTTTCTTTCTCTTTTTATTCCTTCCTATAGTTCTCTGTGTGAGAGGAGGTGTGGGAAGGGGAAATAAAATAACAGGAAATGAAGTATATGTAAAAGGAGACCTATGTGTATGTTGTGTATGTAAAATAGACTGTTGAAAAGAAATCTTATCTTGCATTCTTACTAGTTTGTGATCCTGGGAAAGTCACTTAAACTTTCCAGATTTCAGTTTCTCATATGTAATATAGCAATAATATTTGCAGCATTTACCTTGAAGGAGTGTTATAAGGATCAACTAAGATAATGTGGACAAAGTACTCTATCAATTTTAAAGCTGTATATATATTATATATCAGTTATTATGATTATTGTATAACGAGCCTCTCAAATGGGTGAAAGATGACAAATTTAGTCAATAATCATTTTATCATTTTGTTGTTAAAAAGGCCTTGCTCAGATTCCAATTTATTTATGTAGAGGAGTTCAAAGCTTTAAAAGACATTACTGATAATATGCCAATTATAGACAGAATTGTGACTATCTGCAGGAAAATAATGACCTTGTTCTCTCCATTCACTTTTATCTCTGTATTTGTCACCCTGCTCACTCATCTCCATGGGCTAGCACAAAAGGGTTTTGAAATTTAGAAACTGAAAGGTCCCAAAGCATAGGAGAGCCTTGATATTTTGTTGGAAAAGAAGCCTCTCAGACAGTGATTTAAGCATACTCTACTTATCAAGGAAGCAAAAAGAATAGCTACAATAACCTGGAGTGTGGTCTTCTATGGGAAACCCTATAAAATGGAAAGCGTAGTTCAAAAAACAGATTAAGCCAAAGGACTCTGGCTAGCTGGAGCTTACTTTGTTCTGTCACTAAAGTGCTAGGCACCTGAGGCAAATAATAATAACAGTAAAGATAAAAATGAAAATCCGTTGCAAAAGAAAAACTTGATTCTGAAAAGAAAGTTACTCCATGAGGAAAAAAAATTCAAGAATGTTCCCTCCTTCCTAGGAAAGACTTTTGTTGATCCATGACAGGATGTGTTAAAAGGGAACTACTTTTTCTAAAAAGTGTTGACAGAAGGAAAGCCTTGGGGCTTTGAGCTAAAAGAACATGGAAAATAATGTGTTGATTTGCTTTGCTTTAACATACTTATTTCTTATAAGACATGGATTTAGTTGGATGGGAGGAGTTGGTGAGTAGTTATAATACTGCAAAAAAAGGAAAAGAAAATATCAATGAAACATTTAAACCACAAACACACATACACACACACACACACACACACACACACACACACACACACACACACACACTCAAGAGAATAGAAAGGGACTAAGACTCACCTTTCCTTCTAAATCAGTTCCCCACCTCATCTTCCACATGTGAAGAAAGGACATCCACCACCAAATGACCCAGAAAAAAAAATGATGGGATGACATAGAATTCTTTATCTCCATCCTCAATAGCCCAGTCATAGAACTAAATTCCATTCTTCTTTTCAAAAAATTTTTCCATTCATTCCTCTTTCCTCATTTCCACTACTCTCACAGGTCCTCAACTTTATGACCTACAGAACTTTCTGTATCCCAATTAGCTACTATATTCCTTGGCTTGTATATATATTTATATATCTATATCTATATATATATATATATATATATATATATAATGTTTTGCAAGGCAAACGGGGTTAAGTGGCTTGCCCAAGGCCACACAGCTAATTATTAAGTGTCTGAGACCAGATTGAACCTAGGTACTCCTGACTCCAAGGCCGGTGCTTTATCCACTATGCTACCTAGCCTCCCTTTGGCTTATATATTTTTACACATTGATGTCTGCATGAAGTCATTAGGAGGCAGGAGAGTTCTCACAGGAAAGTTTTTAAGCACAGAGAATTTGGTAACAAATCCTAGTAAAAAAAAGATTACATATATTAAACCTAAATTAACTCTTGCCCTTGGCTATTCCTTCCATTGCTTCAAGTTAAAAAATAAACTAAGGACTAGGAACTTCCTTCAAACTTTGTCTCTGATTCTCTTATCCATGTTTTAGGTCCCCAGGTGAAGCAAGAAGAAAGATATTTTCCATATGGGGGGAAAGAAGTTAAGTATCCATCATGTGTCTATCTCTTTACAAATAGTATCTCATTTGATTCTGACAACAACTCGAAGCTCGGTACTCCCTATTTTACAGTCAAGGAAACTGAGATAGGCAGAGCGTTTGCCCAGATTCAGAGTGTTTAAAAGTATCTTAAGCTGGATATGAACTCAATATTAAGTTTATCAATCAGTCAAGGAATATTGATCAATTATGTTAGCATGTGTAATGGACTGAAAGAGGCCTGAAAGAGAAAATAAATTTAAGAGAATTACTTTTCTCAAGTAATTTATACTTAGCTGGAGAGAGAAGATACAAATACACACACATGGTGATGTTTGTCCTTCATTCTCAACTAAGGCCATGATATCAGGGAGGTGATGCAACGGCAAACAAGTGAATTAGATGTGAGTGAGGGGGTTGTTGTGCTAAGTCACTAGTCTCACTTTTTTCCTCTAGAGTCATCTAGGTTCAGTGGTCAAATATGAATGAGGGTGACTGGAAATGGCAAATGTGTGTGTGTGTGTGTGTGTGTACACACATGCACATATATATACATATGTGAGTATATATGTATAATGCATATTTCTATAATGTATATATATATGTAAAAAATAATTAACATGTGCCAGATGATATGGGGAGAGAGGGGGGGAGTGAAAAGGAGGGGGAGAAAAAGACACAGAATTGAAGGGGAGGAGAGAGGAGTGGAGAAATGGGCAAGAGAGAAGAAGGAAGGACAGGGAAGTTGAGGGGAAAAGTGGAGAGAGGAAAGATTGGGATCATATTATAGACTGAACATTTGGATTAAAAGACTTAACAGTTTATATTTTATCTATAGGAAGTTCAAGTCCATCAGTTCCATTATTAAACTTACTATATAATTTTTGTCACATCATTTCATTACTCTCAACTATTTCCATGACTATCAAATGCAACATCTAAGCTGGATAATTTCTATGGTTCCGAAAACTTTGTGGTTTTACATATTCTGAGCAGTGATGTGATGAATCTCATGTTTAAGTTTAGAAAAGTAAGCCTGATGTATGTAATTTAGTCTGAAATCACAGAAGGACTTGGGAGGGGCATCATTTATGCTATTGCAAATGGTCTAGGTCATGATGCCCCCAGATTACAAGCAGGGGTACAACCCCTTGTCACATGGAAGCCCCTCTCTCTGCATACAGGGTCTCATATTACCCGTGAAGTCTCTCTCTTTACATAAATCTTGAAAGACAGCTTGAAGTCAGGATGTGAAGGACTTGAGATATATCTGAAGTCAATAAATAAAGCATCTCTTAAGCACCTACTGTATCTCTGACCCTGACCTGGGAATTCAAAGAAAGACAAAAAAGCAAAAGCCAAAAAAGCAGTCCGTGCTCTCAAGAGACTCACAATCTAATGGCAAAAACAATATGTAAACAAACATATATATATATATATATATATATATATATATATATATATATATATATATACATAAGCAAGATATAGAGAGGATAAATCAGAGAAAATCAACAGAGGGAAGGCACTAGCAATTTAAAATTTTTCATAGAAGATAAAATTATAGTTGGGTATGAAAGGAGGGCAGGGAAGCAAGATGGCAGAGAAAGGGGGATAAAATATCCCAGATATGAAGGACAGACAGTAAAGATGCTCAGAATCCAGAGCTTGAGTGTGTCCAGGCAGAAGAGCTAAATGGGATACTGGAATGCAAGAAAGAACTGAATCTGGAGTCAGGAAGACCTGAATTCAAACACTGCCTCATATACTTACTTACTTGCTGTGTGATCCTAGGCAAATTATTTACCCTTTTTTGTCCTTTCCCTAAAATACATGTAATAACCGAATTATATTGGAGGATCAAATAGGATAACATACATGAGGAGTTATGCAAATATTAGCTATCATTATTATTATTATTACTAAATCCTAGATGTCAAAAAATATCATAGGACTTGCTTGCATAATGGAGAAAGATGATCAGACCTATGCTTTGGGATGGAACTTTGCCTTGAAAATATTACTCTGGAAGTGATGTGGAGAATAGGTTGAGAAGAGAAGTGATAGGACAAAGAGAATCATTAGGAAGCTAATAAAATTGTCCAAGTGAGAATTAATAAGGACTGGAGAACTAGGGAGAATATTGTAGGATTTCTTTTATGGGGATCTTCAAAATGTCTGATGCCTATGCAAATTCTCAAAATGAATGACTTAGAAGCTTTTGGTGACTTTCATGCTCATAGCTGTAATATCACGTGTTGATTGTTCACTAAGAAGCTCTCCTTTGTGAATTCCATTTCCAGTGGAAAGACAGTTATTTTGTTTTTCCAGATGTTATCCTATAATTGTAATTGTAAATCCAATTAAGATTCCCTTTAGCCAACAGTATTAGCAAAGAGGCATTTTCTTTTAAGCAGTTGGGTAAATTATCAGCAAAACCAGTTGTAACCATTTGCAAGTTGATAAAGCAAGGAAAAGGCATTACATTTAGTTGTTAATTACTTTCCCCTGGATTCCCCTTAGCCTGGAGATGAACTCAGTTTCTGGAGTGAACATGTTTAAAGACAAAAGAAAGGAATTTCCAATCATGGTTCAAAACAAAAACAAATAATGGATGGGGATCCCTATAGAATTTGTGACCCTTCCAACATTCCTTGCTATTTCAATGAGGTGGTCACCATATGACAAGAGAGAGCTCCCCCACCCCAAGCTTAAATTTTGGTGAGAGCTTGTTGGGGAAATATTGGATTGCCTTTCACAATTAAACAAATAACATTCCATTGTCATGATTTTGTCATCATAAATTAACACCAGGATGGCTTGTTTTTGTTTTTGCTTTTAACTTGCAGCTAAGGGCACAACTTCTAAGTTCTCATTCTTTTATTTAATTCCAGAATTTGAAAAATAGCGCAGACAATGCCCAAGGAAATGCTGCTTTCATGATGTCCTAGACCTAAAGTAAGTCACCTGTTTCAATCATCAAAAAGGCAATTATTTTACCCAGCATTTTAGGATAATAAAGGCAAGAACAAGTCTAGTGTTTACTTTTGTATTCAGTATTGAGATGGGATTGGACTTGTCATTTCATTGGGATAGAACCTTCCCAATGAGGAAACTCAGCTAGCAATGCAGATCACACTTGTTACACAATTTAGAGTTTTAGAGTTGTGTTGGGGGGAGGGACTAAGATATTAAATGAATTCACTAGTCTTATACAGTATGTATCAGTTATGAAGCTAGAACCCTGGTTTCTGATTTGGAGGTTAACTTGCTACTCACCATATAAGGCTGCCTCTTTTAATTTATTCTTAATAGCATCCTCAACATAAAATTTAGAAAAATGAGTGAAAATGACCAAAAGTGAAACAACAAAATAAAGTGGCTATTGGGTAGGAGTTGAGGACTGAGGGAAATTTATTCTAAAGTTAGAATAAGTCTGAAAAAAAAAGATGAGGAGTTTTTCACTTACCCAAGAGGTTCACACAATAGGATTCATTTGGAAATTAAACACTGATGTGTATAGCATACTGTAAAAGGAATTATACAAGAAAGCAAAACAAAATTATAAAGGACATATAAAAATAGGATAGTTATATATCATAAAATTATAGATTTAAATCTGAAAAGGAATCCCATAAAATTCAACACTTTCCTTTTACAGATGGGAAAACTGAAATCTAGAAGATTAAGTGATTTCCCTAGTTACAAGGAACAATAAGTGTCTGAAGAAGGATTTGAAACAAGTTTTACTGATACTAAGTTCAGTATTTTGTCTACTATTGAATAGTCCACATGTTTCTTTAATACTTGTGTTACATAAAAAGAATATAAGAAAGGTCTCCAGAATATTTGTGGAGCCCCTAGGGTGAAGTTATGGAAAAACACGAATGTAAGTCAGTCAGGAGGAGCAGATGTAAATATGTTTCCATTTGCATTGCTGGTAGGAATAATAGTTAAAATCACAGAACCATTGAGGTATTGAAGGTCTCACAAAATAAATCTATACCTGTCCTTGAAAACTTTAAAAAAAAAACAACTGTGTTCAGTCTTTATTCAAACATGAAATCATATTTAAATCCTAAGGAATATTTTTAGCTTTTCCCATTTTCTGCATTTTATTCAAAGAAAAAAAAATTTTAATGTCTCAATTCAACTTCCAATGACTATGAGATAACTAAAGCAGGCTTTATCTCCATTTGACAGATGAAGATACTGAGGTGTAAAAGTTAAATGACTTGCTGAAGATCTCATAATCAGCAAGTAATACATGCAAGACTCCAACCCTAATCTTTGTATTCTAAGACAAGTAGTCTTTGCAGTAAAATAGACTTTCTTACATTAGTTATATGTGGCTTATTAGGTTCAAAAGTGTGGATCAAAGAAATGGATTTTTGGTAGAAGAGACATTAATTTAAAAGAAACAATAGAATGGAGACAAAAATCTAGTTTTTTAGGTTTGATGTTTTTTTCTTTTTTTCCCATAATATTGAAAAAGAAATAAACACTTTGGATATGTAGAATTTTGGTTCTGATGAAGTAAGTTTTTTTCATAACCATTACTGTTAGAATTCCACCATAATTTTGTTGTTATTGTAGTATTTTCATCAGTTACATAACTATTGGTGAGTAGAGGAAGCACAGTGTACTCAATAGTTCTGGACTTAGAATCATGCATTCTGAGTTCAAATCCTGCCCATAAGAATTACTATCAGGTAATTGGCAGGTCACACTCTCTCTGAGAGTTTGTTTTCACGTTGCTCAAATCTGGATAGTACTATCTATAGTATAGGGTAGTGGTGGGGAAACTGGACAAAGATACAGAATGAAATAATTTTAAGATAGGGCTTGATTGAATATTTGCTATAAAAGTTTGCTTTTATTTTTACAAAAACATTTTGGGAAGTAGGTGGGAGGGGGAAAAAAGGGCTATCAATAAGATTGCCACCTCCACCATCTTCTCCAAAAAAGAAAGAGAAGAAAGATCATTAAAATGCTTTTAAAAATACACAGAAAAGAACAGAAAGAAAGTCAGGATCACAAATAAGCAGAAAGGTTTGAAAGTTACATTTTGAATTTATTATATACAAGGAAAATCAAACTGACAGATTCATAGTTTCAAGTACAATCCTGTTTTGTCTATTCTAAGTTGTATAATAAAATTCTCATTTTATTTGACGTTTGCTAATTTTAGAATTTTTTAATTAAAAAGAATTAGAGATGTTTAGTATGAAAATGAGCAAGTTTAAGGGAAACAACTCTTTTCAAATATTTTATGACTATCACATGGAAATTTCATATGATTTCCAAGCTTGGAAATCAAAAACAGACTTCAATTTTTAAAAATTCTAAGTGATTATGTATGTATTCAAAGTGTTGTATATTTTGGTATCATAATGACTCACCTACTGATATAATTAAACCTAAGTAACTGGATAAATAGCTATCTCTCTTTTTCTGATGGTAAGTTTAAGCAAATAGAATTGAGCAGGGGTGAAATGAATGACAATTTCATTTTGTGCACTCATCATCTTAAATATGATGTTTTCAAAAAATAAAATTACTTGTAGGACATGGAAAATATTATTCAGAGAACTGTTTGTTGGTCACAAACAATCCAGAAGTTTCAATCAGCAAAGCACTAATTTATCTGACAGGCCAACCCCCTCAAGCAGCAAGGGGTTAATGTAGGCTGTGCCTTTTGACCTGACTGCTGGTTGTCCCATTTTAAGAAGGTTAAACTGTGACTTCGAAACATGAGTAATCTTCTTTGTTTGTCAGGATCCCCTACAGTCCCTCTTAAGTTTGACAGAAAACCCCTAAGTGTTCCCCTGGTAGGAATACCACTCCTCACCAAGTCAAAATAACCACTGGACCCCTGCCTGCTATCTCACTGTTGACTTTTTTCCTTCTTTCAACAGAAGGGGAAGAGAGATGGGTTTGAGGGGGGGAGGATAAAAATGGTAGTCGGTTGGTAGCACAAAGGGAGTGAAAGCTAAGAGACGAGAGGAAAGTGAAAAGCCCAAATTCTGGAATTATTCAGTCTTCTATTGCCAACAAGACCTAGCAGTAGGGGGAAAGAGATGGGACATTGAGAACACCAACCAACAGATGCTGGACAGTTCTTCTGTGGCCATGTTCCTAGACAGTAATAAGAGGGAGTTGTTTGATCAGCTGGTAATTGTACTATGTTGGGCCCCCAGGAGATCTTTTATCTCCCTTGCGACTACTGTCACTGACCTGTCACAGCTCTTGGGGGCTACTGTTTACAGGGCAGTTGGATGAAATACAAACATGGTTAAAGCCATAGAAGGGGGGAAAAGTCAATAAGGTAAGTCTTTGGGCTATGTTTGAACCCAACCCATAGTCATCAATCACATTGCATTTTAGTCAGTGGAGCTAGGGCACACAATATCACTGTTGTGCTTTTGTCTCATATGCACACACACACACACACACACACACACACACACACAGCTCCTTTTCCTCCTCCTGAAAGAAATTTCTGACTTTATTCAGTTTATTTTTAAAACCTTAATTCAATTAAGATTCATACTTTTAATTGAAAATTTCATGGTAGTTCTTAAGATAATTGGAAAGATCCTGGATGGAAAAAAGATCTTTCCCTAGGAGACACACAAGTTTTTTTTTTAACTAAGTGCCCTGCTTTAATGGTTCTTTCATCTACCTGGATGGGGCCCTTTTATAAAAAGCAGGATCTTTTCCTACAAAGTGGTTTAGTCTTTATATCCACA
The DNA here is from genome assembly GCF_037893015.1 of Macrotis lagotis. Classification (NCBI taxonomy): domain Eukaryota; kingdom Metazoa; phylum Chordata; class Mammalia; order Peramelemorphia; family Peramelidae; genus Macrotis; species Macrotis lagotis. The sequence goes on along the minus strand of NC_133662.1, from coordinate 187,586,478 downwards.
AAATTCAATAGTTAAGTAGATAAAATGTCAGTTTACAAGTTAGGAAGACCTAAGTTTGAATGTTGCCTCAGACACTTACTACCTATGTGACCCTAGGTATGTCTCAAGCTACCTCTGTTTTAGTTTCTTCATCTTAAAAATGGAAGTAGTAATAGTGCATATCTTACAGAATTATTCTGAGAATCAAATGGAATTTATATATATATATATATATATGCATACATACTCACATAAACACACATGTATATTTATGAAGAAGAATAATCTAGCTCTACAATCAGTCCTTAAAATACTACATAAATATTAGCTAAAATTTTTATCCCTCATAAATACACATTGTTACCTGGATGTTAACTGAAAAGATAGGGAAAGACTCAAATAGCTCAACTGGTAACTACACCCATTATTTTTTATAATAGCAAGGGAATTAGGGCAAATTTATTTATTCAATGTATAATATTATACAGTAAAAAGGGTGATTGATTTGAAATCATAGAATGTGAGTTCAAATCCAAGCTCAATTAACTACCTGGGGCAGCCGGATGACAAAGCCAGGACCTGCATCCTGGCCTCAGGCACCTAACTAGCTGTGTGACACTGGATAAGTTATTCACCCTACTTGCCTCAGTTTCCTCATCTGTAAAATGAATTGGAAAAGAAAATGGCAAACTCTCCAGTTTCTTTACCAAGAAAACTTCAAATGGGGTCACAAAGAGTCAGCCACAACAGAAATGACTAAACAACAGCACTTACTACCTATGAGAAATCCCTTCACCTCTCTAGGCCTCAATTTCCCTATCTGTAAAATAAAGATTGGACTCAATGGCCTCTGAGGTCTTTTATGTACTGAGTTTCCATTATTCACCTTCTGTTGATTATCCAGTAGGTAGGAAGTTGATACATAGATATTTGCACATTCTCATTCCCATTAGACTGCAAGCTCCTTGAGAACAGGAAATTTTCCCCTTTTATTTTTAATCACTAGTGCTTATCAGGGAAAGTAACACATGGGAGGTTCTTAATAAATGTTTGATTTCATTGACTGCTGAATATTAGTTTAAGGGAAGACATGGTACTCATCTCATCTCATTCTACAAAGTAGTAAACAGACAAAAACCAAAAACAACTCCAAGGATTCCATTTTATCTAGTCCTAGTGTCTATCTGACACATCTGTTGAATAGACATTTGATCTAATGTTCATGGGATCATATATCTACAGTTAAAGGGACTTCAGAAACCATATAGTCTAACTCTCCCATTTTACCGATGACATCCTCAGGGTCACAAGTGTTCCTCTGACTTTCTTTCATAAGTAGTTGTCCTTCACATTTGAAAAGGATCATGTCATCATCTTCATGATGGTGACTTGTACATAAGGTTTATTATATAGAAAGGAGAATCTTGTGCAAAATCATTCTTCTCATTGCCTTTTCTAAAACCGTTTCACCCCTTGGCTTGATTTGACAGGGATTAGGACTTCTGGTGATGTCTAAATGCTCTGAATTTAGGGTGCTTCATGGGTCAGTGAAAAAACAAAGTGTAAACCCTCTTGTCCAGTGTTTCATACCATCCCTTACAGTTGATCTGACCTGTCACTCTGGTGGGGGTAAGGAAAAGTTCTGGTAAAAACCAATAGCCATCTCATTCCCAAAGGAGCCTAACTAAAATAACTAGCTGCCATTCAGATGACTCTTGGCTTTATCAATTTAGGTTAGGACTCGTATACTCCATTGTTTTATTAAATGCAGATGGGTTCCATTTTAAGATAATGTAATACAATCTACCCAGGTGAATTATAGGTTATTATTTATATTAAGAAAAATTATTTATAGAGAAAATAATTCACTGAGGTGTCCCATTTAATAGAATTCCACTACAATATTTTAAGTAAAATTTGCTTCAAAAGTTCAATTGATAAAACTTTTTTTCCCAGAAACAAATCTTTAATATAAAGTGAGGTAGACTTTCAATGTAGTTGTGCTTGGAAAGGGTAAATTGGAGAGGAAGGAGAAAGGTCTTAATTAACTTCTTAGAGAACTTTTCAGCATCTTAATTGGAGTAAAGAGGATTGCTCATGTTGTAAGTAGAAGGATTATGGTGACTAGTTCTTGTCCTAAAACCAGATGTGAGTGATTAGCCAATACAAGACATGAAACATGGTCAGTAGATAAAGCTGTCTAGCTGGTAAGCCTTGGCTGCCATTCTAATATGGTGGAATGTAGTAGACCTTATAAGAAGTCAATGATCCATGAAGCAGGGATTCCAAAGATTTAAAGTTTCATGGCTGATCCAAGGACATCATCAAATAAATTATGATCAAAAGAAATGAACTGATCACATGGCAAAAATTATAGATAATTGATGTAAGAGATTATCAATAGAAATCTCACTTGATCCATAAAGGATTTGTTATAAAAACAAAAGAACTTGAGAGGGAAGCAAAGAACCATTTATTGTGTTTGCCCTGTGGCAGACCTTGTGCTAAGCACATTACAAATATCACGTCATTTGATCCCGACAACAACCCCGGAAGGTATGTACTACTCTTATTTCCAGTTCTCCTCTTATTTACATAATCTCAGAGATTGCAATTTACCCAGGGTCATGAGAGGCTAGATTTGAACTCAGGCTTTTATGATTCCAGAATCAGACTATTGTGCTACCTCACTGCCCAGTTGGAGTCAACCCCCCTCTAGATATTGAGTAGATTCCCCCATGGGAAGAGGTGAACGTGAGACATATGAGATGAGATTTGGTCTGTATGACTGGAAGAAATACCTACAATGATGAGCTCACTGATTCATTCAAGTATTTAAGTATTATTTTCAAAGTGTTTTTGGAGGAAGTTTCATAGCTCTTATTAGAATTCAGCATTAGTTTAGAAAAATGTGGATGGTGAATTATTAAAGCAGCTTAAGATGTGGTCATAGTATTTAGCACTAGAAAACATATAAGAAATCACCTGGAATAACTTCCTCATTTTAGAAATTAGAAAACTAACCTTCAAAGCAGTTAAATGATTGGAACCAAGTATCCTAACTCCAAATGCAGTCCTCTTTCCATTCTACTGCTTGTTATATATCTCATAAAGATTGGACTAGATGGCAATCTGAAATGCTGTGATTCAGTGTTCTCTCATTTCAAAGATAAGAAAATTGAGGCCCAGAAAAACTGATTTCTGTGGATCATTGAAAAGTACATGGGATCCTGGTCTATTTGAACCTCTATTGTGCTTCAGGATAAAACTGCTTACTTATGATGTATCCATACAACAGAAGTGTTTACTTTCCAGTATGCTGTCTTTGGGTGGGAAAGACCTTTTTTCCCCTTACAATATGCACAAGATAGACTATAGAAGCAAACACAATTTTCAGAGATGTCCTTGCCTTTGAAAAGCAAAGCAGAACATGGACACTGCTCATTACAAGTATGAAGAAGAGAATATTGTACAGTGAAAAGAATACTACCTTTGGAATTAAAGATTGAATTCTAGTGTCAGTACAAGCTATGTTTTCTTAAGAAAGTTTCCTTAAGTCTCATTTTTCTCATCTGAAGATAAAAGAAAAAGTTTATAGGTTAGACTTGTAAAGAAGAAAAAGGCATTGAGGATCACATTTAACTAATGTTTTATAATTTTTCCTCTCAACAAACTTGGTGAAGTAACATAAGTATTAATCTTTCCATTTTACATTGGAGGAAACTGATGATTTCTAACCTCTCTAAAATGTTATTATCCAAATCTGATTATCTGTTTGACTGATAGCATTTAAGGGTTTTGTCTCTTGATATTTTATCTGTCTTTAAGGACTTCTGATCTATTCCATCATCACTCACCATATAATCAGAGTGAGGGAAAAACCACTGGATAATTGTGTGCTCTAATAATATCAAGTCAATGTCATGAGAATTAGAGGGGAAAACTCCTGTATAGTATATAAACTCCCCAAGAAGAGTTTATGGAAGCTCATGGAGAAGAGTCATAAGCTAAAAAATTTTGTATGACTTGTGATCAACACAATAGAGAAGAGTAAACCACAATGATGATGGAAGAACCAACCTCCACTCAGCTATTAAAGTGATCTTAGAACTCCATTTTGACGAAGACATTCACTCACCTCATCCAATAAACATCAGTGGCATACTATTATCTTCAGGATCAACTATAAAATCCTCTATTTGGTTTTATAATTCCTAGGTTAGCTAGTCATGTGGCCATCAAGGAGAAGGACTAGACATTTTCTCTAATTCTCAAAACCTCTCAAATTCCAAAAGAGGAATTCTATACAAGAGATAAGGCAATTTCAGCTAGTCTAAGATACCAAGATGTCCAACAAAGTTTCAAAAAAGCAATTAATGAACTAATAGCAGAGAAGGATAATTCCTAATCACTAATTTGCTATCTCAACACCCCCTTTCCAACTGCCCACCATATGAGTAAGGCTGTACTAGGTGCACCCATGAACTTGCAATAAAATATCTACCCTTTCTGTCTGAACCAAGGAAGACCAAAAGGAAAAAAAATTTGCTTTGACTAGTAAACAGCACAGTACATTCTGCATCCGTAAATCCCTGTGAATGATGGATTAGAAAAGGTAGAGCCTAATTTCCAGTTAGGAAACTACAGTAATAGTTTTGATGAGAGACAATTGGGGACTTAATTAATTTGCTGATGTTATGAACAGAAAGGATGGGGTGGATACAAAAGATATTGAAGGAAGAAAGTAATAGAACTTGGAGAAAATGATAAGACTCAAATAATGTTTTTTTAAAAAAAGGTAGAAGTTGCTTTAGAAGTCTGTTTGTGTAATATTAATTTACAGATGAATAAACCAAGGCCCAGAGAGATTAAGTGAATTGTGTTGGAGTGTAGAGGTGAAAGAGAAGACTGCAAGCCCTAGTGACTAGTAAATTGACAAAACCATTCATAGAATTTCATGTTCTAGCTCTTATTTACCCCTAAGCTAATGACTCCCAAATATTTGTGTTTCTTTCACAAGCAAATAAAAAGTGTATGTGTCCAACAGATGCAAATTTATTCTTTTTTTGAAAATGAAAAAAAATTTAAAAGAACAGCTGTTTGTTTTTCAGAATATCAAAAAAGGATGAAAAGTTCTCTAGTACAGTAGTTTGTGTGGGCTATGAAGGTATGGAAAGGGAATACCTGAGAGGAAAACAAAACCAAAAAAAGACTCTAAGGAAGGAAAGAAGAATTCAAACCAGAGACATAAGCAATGGCTAAGCATCTACAGTAGATAGGGTGCTGGATTCAAAATCAGAAAGACCTAAGGTCAAATCCTATCTCATGGTTATGGGTATTTCTCAGATCTCTGCCAGTACATTTTGTACCTTTTCTGAAACTTACAATCTTAGAAAGTTGCCTAAATAATTCAAAGATAAAGTGCCTTGCCAAGAATTACATAGTCAGAATGAATCAGAAACAGAATTTGAACCCTTTTCTCCATCCACAATGCCAGGTAGAACAAGTTTTAATTTCTTTCTCACTTACCTGCTCTTTAAATAACTGAAGATAACACCTCCTCTGAATCTTGCCTTCCTTATGTTAAACATACATACTTCTTTCAAAAGTGCAGTCTCTGAGCAATTAGAAATAACATCTAGCATTTATATAAGGTTTTGAGATTTGCAAAGTGTTTTGCAAATATTTTATTTGGCCCTCACAAAAACCCTGAGAGGTAGTACTATTATTACCCTCCTTTTACAGGTGAAGAAAGTAAGACAAATAGAGGTTAAGTGGCTTGTTCATTGTTACAAAGCTAGTAAGTATCTGGGGCGGCTAGGTGGCGTAGTGGATAAAGCACCGGCCGGGGAGTCAGGAGTACCTGGGTTCAAATCCGGTCTCAGACACTTCATAATTACCTAGCTGTGTGGCCTTGGGCAAACCACTTAACCCCATTTGCCTTGCAAAAAGAAAAAAACCTAAAAAAAAAGTTAGTAAATATCTGAGGCTGAAGCAAGATTTGAAGTTAGATCTTCCTGACTCCAGATCTGGCACTCCATCCATAATTTCATTAGGAAGAAATCTTGTCAGGGTAATCTATTTCCTTTTCTTGGAAGTCTTAAAGACTATTATAAGGAGCAAGGGCAAATATCTAAGACTGAGTAATGCTTTGTAACTGCCCCAAAATAATGGTTATTGGATCCCCGTAAACTCAAAGAGAGTTCTTCAGGCCTTTGTCCTGTTCCCTCTTCTATTCAACATCTTAAAACACACACACACATACACAGTGGCTTCAATAAGGATACAGCATGCTAATCAGTTTTGCAGATGACATAAGGGTAGTGCCACTGAAGTTTATTGAATGAGGCGAATGAATGTCTTGGTAGAATGGAGTTCTAAGATCACTTTAATAGCTGAGCAGAGGCTGGTTCTTCCATCATCATTGTGGCTACTCTCCTATAAGCTGTTGATCACAGTCATCCAAAACTTCTTAGCTTATGACTCTTCTCCAGGAACTTCCATAAATTCTTCCTAGGGGAATTATATATTATACTGGAGTTTTCCTTTTAATTCTCATGACATTGACTTGATATCATTAGAGCACACAATTATGACTGGGATCTAAGATCTTAATAGACCAAAACAATCGACTACCTCCAATGAACTGGCATTTATTGCTCCAAATAACTAATATTAAACATTGTAAGGGTGGCACAGTGGATAGAGCACCAGTCCTGGAGTCAGGAGTACCTGAGTTCAAATTCAGCCTCACACTTAATAATAATTACCTAGCTGTGTGGCCTTGAGCAAGCCACTTAACCCTGTTTGCAAAAACCTAAAAAAATTGTAAATCAAACTACTCCATTTTATCCATGGTTTACCAACCATCAAATTGGAAAAGATGATAAAAGAAGGGGATAGTCAATGGTGATGGGGAGTGGGCTGGGTAGAAAGATATTAATATACTATTGATGGATCACTGAATTGTTCCAAACATTCTAAAAAATAATTTGCAGTTATTCCTTTTTTGTAACCTAAGTATACATAAGCTTAGAGAAATTTTTTTCAAATTTGAAATGCAAAATTTTTAATATATGCTAATTTTTCTTTACATGTAATTAGAAAAATAAATACTATTGAAAATATCCAAATACTTTGATGCAGAGATTCCACTGATAGCCATGTGCTCCAAGGAAGTAAAAGAACAGAAAAGTACCAGAGAGCTAGAAACAAAGAAGATATTCATTACTGTGAAAGCAATAGAATATTGTTTGTACTAAAAGAAATAATAAAGATGAAGTATTCAGAGAAACATGGGAAGACAAGAACTGATGCAGATGGAAGTGAGCAGAATCAAAAAAACAAAATATATATTGATTACTCAATACAGTTTCTAGAATAGAAGTTTTAATGAAGACTTCTTGCTAATTGCAACAATGTAAATTAAAATAACAATAGAAAATCAAACTGAATGCTCTATAATTATGATGATGTTTAGCCCTGGAGATGATTTGAGAAAAATATACCTCTAGTATAGAAGTAAAGGATGGCAGCTGTAGAACATTATATATACTGTCTAACATAACTCAAAGTGATCAAAGAAAGAGGAAAAGAGTCTATATGTCCAAAAAAAATTTACAATAGCTCTTTTCATAATAGGAAAATAGAAACTGAAGGATTATCTTTCTATTACAGAATGGTTAAATAAATTATGGTACAAGAATGAAACAGGGTATTATTGTTCTACCATTGAAGAATGGATGGTTTCAGAGGAAACTGGCAGAGCAAAGAGAACAGAACTACAAAAATAGAATTTAGAATTCTGGTCAATGAAATGATAAACTGTGAATCCAAAAGACTGACAATGAAACACACAGTTCACCTTCAGGCAGAGCAGCAAGGATTTTGGAATAGAAAGAGGGGGAGAGAGGAGAAGGGGAGAAGAGGGAGGGAGAGGGGAAAGAGAGAGAGAGAGAGACAGAGAGACAGAGAGAGAGAGAGACAGAGAGAGAGACAGAGAGATAGAGAGAAACAGAGACAGAGAGAGACAAAGAGAGACAGAGACAGAGAAAGAGAGACAGAGAGAGAGACAGAGAAACACAGAGAAACACAGAGAAATTTGGGAGCATAGTCAATGTAGGGATCTATTTTGCTGTGCTATGAATTTTTCCTAATTTTCTTGCTAAAAAGGGAAGGTGGAGGAACAGATGAAAATTTCTATTAAATTTTCTAATTTTAAATTAAATTTTCTATTCTATTCTATTTTTCTATTCTAAAAATTTCTACTGATTTTTCTATTAAAATTACAAAATTAAAAAATAAAATAATATTACAAAATTTATGTAAACATTAAAACAAGGGACTTGCTAAATAGAGGAATGTGATATAATAAAAAAATGGTATCAATACAATTTATCTATCTTTGCAAATCAGCAAATGTTATAGATAAAGGGTGAATATTTTTTGTTTTGTGTGTTATTGTAGACTTAGGAAAGTGATGGAGAAAATTTAACAACAGAATAAACTTAAAAGTGCATTGTGGGGGGGTGAGCATCCCCTGGACTGTTAGGACTGTTACAAGGTCAATAAATGTGACTCCCCTCCCCCCAAAAATAGTGCATTGTGGGTTTATTTTCCTCCCAGAGATTCAGTTGTTGAACCTTTACCATTATTACATTGCCCTAGTCAGATCACATCTAGGTCTTGTATTCAAGTTCTGTGTACCAAAATTTAACAGTGACATAGACAAAGTTAAAAATGCCCAGAGGACAAAGTAAGATGATGATACATGAAAGCATACCATATGAAAGTTAGTTGCTTTTTTTAAAAATTTAGACATTGGAGTAGAAATTTTAAGGTGGGTTATAATTATTTTTCAAAATAGTGGAAGATTTAATGTGTGAAAGGAGGGCTCGGAGTTGTTCTAGCTGTCCCCCAGAAGAAGCAGGATCAATGGGTGGAAGATGAAAATTTTGACTCAGTAAACAGAGGGATTTTCTAATAATTAGAAATTTCCAAAAATGAATGAGTCATGTTAGACTATACTGTGTTCAGTCTTTAGGGAGGGGTTTTAAGTCCATTATGGGGGATCTTGTACAGAGAATTTATACTTTGGGTAGGGGTTTTACTAGAAACTCTCAGAATCTAAGACCATCTGATTGAAGGATCAATCTCAAAAATTCTTATTGGTACAAATCGCTCTTGCATAAGATCTTTGTTTTGATTTTTTTGTTCTGCCATCTAGTGGCAATGCTTAAACCTCACTCTTAATTCACCTTGTGAATACTGTCTTAAGAAGCACAAATATATCTGGTCAGCTGGTCATATGCTAAATGGAGCATGAGAAAATAAAATATATATTTACACCTGACTGTTTCAAAACACATGACTCCTGAATCTGATTTTCTTAGGATAGGAAACTCTGGTTGTGAGAATTCCCTTCCCTGATGCAGACTGTAAACTATCTATGACTTCATATATAATTGTAAAGCAAATTTGAATGGCAAATTGCCTGCAACACATAGAGTTAATGTGACTTATCCAGGATTACACAGCTAGTAAATAAGAAAGGTAGCACTGGAGCATTGATCTTCCTGACTTTAAGCCCAAAGCTCTATCAACAAGTCCAGACTGCTTCTTTCATATATTTCTAAGTATAGACATGTGTTATAGCTAAATGTTGACAGTACTTTCTTTGGTTGGCAACACACCAAAATTTCATACTATACATATGCATCTATGTGTAATTGCTATAAAACAAAAATGGTGCTTTTTTATTAAAACAACATAAAGTTTATATTTTAAGTGGAAAATATGATTTGTTTTTTGATTCAATTATAATGTGTGTAAATAGTATGTTAATAGATATATTGAACTTCAACTGTTTGCAAATTCTTCTTTCCCTGATAATGATGTTGTTTTCTCAGTTCTGAGAAGACTGTATGGAAATTGCACCATTATAAACCTTAATATTATCAAGAAATCTCCAAAATAGTACTATCACATTTGTTGCATCTTAGTAACCATATTAACTGCAATAAGAAAAAAAAGAGGAGGGGGTATAATTTTACCTAAGTCAAATCCCTGACATTTTAATCTCTGGGGTTACTGGGTCAAAAAGAAGCCATCCGTGAAATTACAACCCTTCAAGGTAAATGCCATATTCCCTAAACAAAGCTCTCCTCTGTGGGTTGGTTGCACATTATTTCTGTTAGGAGTCATCCTTCTCAGAGCTGGTGAGATCCACATGAAAGCCTAAGAGGTTTCTGTTGGTTATGGATTTATAACCCTTTCTGTAAAGACCTCTTCTTCCTCTCCTTCACTGGTCTGGTGGATATCACCTTACAGGTGCCAGAACAACAGAAAGTTCAAAATACAAAATAGAATTAGCAATTAATTCAAGGATTTCCATAACAGCCAAGAACCTTAAAATAGACCATGATCACAAAAATGTTAGGAAAAGAATCACCTTAACAATCACCTACTCCCCCTACTACCCCATTTTGTAGATTAAAGAAACTTTTACTGGACCCTTCCACTTTACCACAGGTTGAGTATAGAGACAGATTTCCTTTTTAATGATAGCAAATTCTAGAGAGTTTTTGACAGAGGAAGTAGCATTGACAAAGAGAGGAGCTGTGACCATAAATAAAGTGTGCTGGGATACTCAGGTGTTTCATCTGGTCAGCTGGTCATATGCTAAATGGAGCATGAGAAAATAAAATATACATTTACACCTGACTGTTTGCTTTCAATCTCATTTTTACCCCCTGACAAGTTCTTTATCTATAGCTTCTTTCTGGATTGGTTGCATTGCATTCTTTGCTTTTCACTTTGGGATTCAATAAATCACCTCACTAGTGATTTACTGTTAAGAGCCTTGACTAGATCATTACAGGAGATGGATGACTAGGGGCTGAAGAAACATTCAAACACAAATCACAAGATCCACGTTCTGTAGAAAACTAAGATTCCCCAAAGTGACATGCTATGTGGGAAACAACTAATGCTGGAAACTTATTTAATACTTTTCTCTGAGTAGTACATAAACTATGTTTAAGTTGACTGCCTCAAATCCTAGAGAGAAAGTGGGAGGAGAAACCAGGAATTAGGGGCTTGTGAAGGGGAGATGGGAAACATGGCCATCTAGGTCTTTAGGGCATTAAACCAAGATACCTGGATTCCATCCATGGCTGACCTGTTGAATAAGATTTTGTGAATTAGTTTTCTCTCTCATCACTTAGTACTTCCATTTTCCCATTTGTCTTCTGGGAATTTTAATGAGAAAATGTTACATGGTCAGTACTTTGAGCCCCTGGAATAAGAGACTTAGTCAATATGGAGTACTGTTAAGAGGCTACACGACAAAAGAAGAATACCATCTGCCACTGAAAGTAAAGGAAATCATAGGTAAATCAACTGTAATTGAGGTGTCCATATTGGCAACTGTCCAGGACACTGAGATTACTACCATGTTTCCTTTTACAATAAAAGGTCATGGGATCCTTATTTATCACAAACGAGTTTCCATTTCATGCCAAAAAGATTTTTTTTTTGATGCTGGCTTGGTACCTGCCAGCTACTGATTTAATCACATTTATGATAACCATTCCTTTTGTTTTGTGCAGGGTTGCTAACATTTGAGTGCTGAAGTGAGTTAGTAATAAAGGTTGCTTTTGTAACAAGCTAGATATTCCCATGAATGGAGATCATAGTCATTCATCCGAAATGAGAGGGAAAAAGAAAGAACGATGAATGAATGAGTATTTTGTCCTATTTCCCAGAAACCTCTTCTCTAATGAATCACTAAACCATTCCTATGAGCAAAATACTGTTCTTACGGAGTTCTAAAAAAAAAACCCAAGTTTTAGAAATTGAATTTGTGATCATTTCATAATATATTTTTCTTGACCAAGTAATTCTCAGCTATATACAATCCTCAAATATGTCCAGTTTGCTGCTGGTAATGGAAATTTTCCATGGAATTTACAAATAGAAAAGAAAATTGTGATAGTACATGCCTATAATATCTGCTGCCTAGTAGATCTCTGCGACTGGTGGATTATTTGAATTTGGATGTTCTGGGCAGCATGAGTGCTAAAGTATTGGTTATCCACACGAAACCTGGCACTGAAATTATGAGCACCCAGGAGTAGGACCACTAGGCTGCCTAAGGAGAGGTGAGCCCGCCTGGGTCAGACACAGAGAAGGTCAGAACTTATGTGCCCATCAGCAGTGGAGTTAAGCCCATAGACACTGCATTTCTAGCCCAAGTCACTCTACTTTGTATTTGCTGCCCTGCTTGGTTTCATCTCCAAGTAGCAAGATGCTCTTCCCAAGATAAAATCATCAATTGTAATCTCACTGTCTTATTGCTAACTCAAGCCTTGAATGATACCATTTCCCTCACCTTTTCTCTCTGATTGGAGTACTTAACTTACTCTCAGATGGCTGTACTTTGAATCCATTGCCCTGACTCAATCCCATGCAAGCAGATACCCCTGTGCCAGGTACCCTCAGGATCCCTGCTCCCTGGCCCTCCTTTTCTTTTTTTGCTATTTTTGTATGTTATCTCTTTGCATAAACTTGTGAAGGGTAGGAAATGTTAATCATTTTATTTATTGCATCATGAGTGCTTAACAAACTGCCTGGCATGTTGTAGGTACTTGATAAATGCTGAATGGATTTCATAGAGAGACCAACCCACCCTCCCAAAAGAGCAGACTTTGAGAGATTCCAGTGGACTAGTTACTGTCATGATATATAGTTTTGTGTTAGTGAACCTGGCTATAGAATCACAGGACTTCAGATTTGGAAGGGACCTTGGTGATCATCAAGGTTAAAACTCTCTGAGTGAGAACCCATTTTGTTGTAACCCCTGAAGATAGTAATCTAACAATGGTCTGAAAACACATAAGAGATAGAAAAAAAATCAGGATGTTAGAGTAACTAGACTACTTTGCTTTGAGATAGGGTTGAACTGGATCTGAATCCTAGTTCTGATACTTACTAGCTATGTGATTCTGAGCCAAGAACCTTAACCCAGCTTCCTTATCTATAAAACTGGGCTGATAACACTTTCACGCTTTACTTCTCAGGGTTGAGAAGAGGTAGCTATGAAAATGTGAGCTCCTCTTCCTAAGGCAGCCCAGTCTATTGTTAGAAAGCTCCAATTGTTAGGAAGTGTTTCCTTTATGGTCTGAAATCTACCTCTAGCTTCAACCCATCTCTTTTAGTTTTGTCCTCCTGGGTCAAATTAGTTTCAATCTAATCCCTCATTCACATGAAAGCCCTTCAGATTCTTGAGTATGGCTCTCTCATCCACCTTAAGTCATTCCTTCTCTGGAATAAATATCCCCAGTTCCTCGAATTAGTAATCATATCATCCGGAGACCCTTTCCCCTCTTGATTGTCCTTCTCTAGACACCATCCAACTAAGGACTATCCTGAAAATGTGATACTCACAACTGAATATGATAAAACAGTTGAGGTTGAACAGAGTTAAGTATTAGCTTTCTTGTTCTAAACACAATGCAGATTAAGATTTCAATAGTTTCCTTCTCCTGCTACTCAACCTCTCATTGGTCTCCTTTTGCTTCGCTCCTTAATCTAATGACTCCTTCCCTGCTACCTTTAAATCTGCCTATATTTTCTCTGTCCTAAAAAATTTTTTCATTTGACTACCATCTTAGATTTTCCCTCTCCTTCACAGCCAACAATAGAGAGCAGGACATAGTAGATAGAAAACTATCTCTGTTATTTCATGGCCAAACCTTAGAAAAAGTTGTCCACCTCTATTGTCTTCATTCTTCCATTTAATTTTTTGAAAAACTTTATTAAAGTTAATTTTTAAAAAATCTCTAAAGATTACTTCTATTATAGCAACAACCTAAATCATTATACATAAAATGACACTAAAAGGTGCTGTATTTATAACTTCTATTTTATTTTTAATTAACATTTGATTTTTTCTTCCCTCCTACATATATATATATACATATATAATATAGAGATATATAGATATAGATATACACACACAAACAAATACATCAGATTCTGCATCTTGAGTCTATCATTTTTCTGGCAAGAGATGGGTAACATGTCTCATCTTTGGTCTTCTAATTAGTCTCTGCATTGATCAGAATTCTTTAAGTCTTTCAAAGTTGTTTTTCTTTATAGGGTTATTGTCTTTGTATAAATTGTTCTTTTACTTCTGCTCACATCACTCTGGATCAGTTCATTACAAATCTTACCAGTTTCTCTTAATTATCCTTTTTCTCAGTTTGTCATCTATTGCTCTACCTCTTTTCCTACAGTCCCTTCAATATTTGTCATATTTCTGTTTTTGCTGTCTTTACCAATTTGATGGAGATGAGATGGAACCTCAAAGTTGTTTTGATTTGAGTTTCTCTCATTGTTAAAGTAATGGAGTATGTTTTCATATGATTGTTAAGAGTTTGGCTTTCAACATTTGAAAACTGCTTGTTTACCTTTTTTTAACCCGTAAGAGAATTGTTTATGTTACAAATTTGAATTAGTTCTTTTATGTATCAGAGGAACTTGCTTCAAAGATTTTGTCTAATTATACATTCATTGTTTTTACTTTTGCAAAAAGTATGTAAACCAAATTGTTCATTGCATCTTTCTGAACTTCTCTTATAGGTCATGAATTCTTTCCTATCATTTCCTTTTCCAGGTTTTCATTTAACCATCCATCTAATGACATATTCTAGAATTTTTTCCAGGAATCAGTTGAGCTCATTGGTCTTGAATCTTCAGATTTCATTCTCTTCTTTCCTGGAAGTTGGGATAGTATTTACTTTCTTCACATCCTGAACTACAGCACCCATTGTCACTGAATTGCATCCCATTCATCTTCAATGCTTTTTTTCAGTATCAGAGACTATAGTTCATTTGGACAGGTGACTGGAAATTATTAAGGGTAACTAGGGGCTCTTTTATTATCTCTCCTTATATTTTAGATATCAACTCTCTAATGACCTTTCTGTTTTGTTTTGTACACTTACCTCCAAAAGAAAACACTCCTTAGCAAAGGACAGAGAAGCAAAGTAAAATTTGAGAAACTCTGCCACCTCTTAGTCACTCATTATCATTGTACTACCTATCCCAAGTATTGGTCCTATAATTCTTTGATCTTCCCCTTTCTTCCTATAAAGCTACAGAGGAAAAAATACAATGTCTTTTTGTTGTCATTGGCTATCTTTGACAGCCTTAAGTCTTACAATTCTTCTGGATTTTTTATATGACTATGTCTATTATAGGACCATGTCTTTCCTCAGATATCTACCCCCTACTTCCATCTTTTTCAGGTTAGGCTCCCCTTTCTCTGTTTAAATGATGAAAAATGGTATAGCCATACACTTTAAAGCAACTATTTTTAGTTGCTCCCTATCCTTTTTGGAGATTATGGAGGAGGGATGAAATTAGTGTAACCCAATACAGCATCCCCTGAGGAAGATGGAATATGGAAAGATAAACAGAAAAAAGAAAGAGAACATCCCCTTCCAGAGCCAAAAAATAGTGGGTGATGTTGATAAAAGCAGTAGACACAATGCCTAGGTACCCAAGGAAGAAGACAAATGGGGTGCCCTGACCAAGAACCAACTATGAATGGAAAATAGGGACATAATTTATAACCACCATAAAGGTTTTAGTGATTATTTATCCAGTATATTCTAGGAATGTTCTTTCATCTCTTTTTCCAGGGTGTCTGTATTTGTGTCAAAGGTTATCTAAATATTAATCTTGTTCAAAATCCTTTGGTATTTTCCTGATGAAATACTATTTCATGTTTAAAATTCAGTTTTTCTGTGTTATGCCTTTCATCCCATAGATTTCTGGAGGTTCTCTGTTATGTGTTCCTTTGCCAGGACGGATCTTATATAAACAGAGTCCTCAGAGGTCATAGGTGATTTGTTCAGGTTTTAAACAGCTACCTCCTACCAGCATGTTGACTGAAACTCATTCTTAAATGGCTTTTTTTCATGATTTTTCAGTCCATCTCCTATAGTGCATGTATTTTTAAGGCTAGCCTATCTGTTACCAAGTCAAGGTCCTTATTTGTTCAGGAACATAAGCTGGCGGCACATCAAAAAACATGCAGAGAAACATTTTATTTGTTGACAGCCTTTTTCATCACTTAAACCAAAATCATTTATTGTAGTAGTAGAAAGAACATTGGATTGAGACCTTAGAGGATCTGAATTCAGATCTTTGTCTTTGTAACCTCTGTGACTCTGACTAAGTCATTTCAGCTCTGAATTTACCAGGGATGTGACCACCATGTATAAAACTAATGTTACTATTCTTTTCCCCTCAGATCCACTTCTCTTCCAAATTTTCCTATTTTTGTGGAAGGCAACACTGCACTCTTCTGGGTTTCTGAGTTCAAAGTACACTGCTCTCCTTTATTTCTCTTCATACTTGATTCTACCCATCCATTTATTCACCAGATCATGTCATTTCTACCTCCATATTTCTCTCATCCATTTTCTTCTCATAATCACCACCTTCATTCAGTCTCTCCTCCCCTCTTGGCTGAATTATTAAAATAGTCTCTTAATCAATAACATAGCCTCAAATATCACTTATCTCTAGTTCAATCTCCACTCAGCAGCCTGTCTAATTTTCCTGGAACATAAAATATGAGATTATAGATTGAGAACTGGAAGCGACTTTATAGATTAAAGTCCATCCCTTCCCATTTTACAACTGAGGAAAGTAAGGTATAAAGAGATTAAGTGAATTGCCTAAGGTCACACAGGGAATATGTGGCAGAGAAACAGTCAGGGTTGAACCCCAGCTGTTGTTCACCTATACCACAGGTATCAAACTGAATATTCCTCTACTCCATAAGCCCCAATGGCTCCCATCAGTGGAGACATGCACGATCGATTGAAATTTCTCTTTGTCATTTAAGGTCCTTTATAACCTGGCTTCAATCTTGCTTTCTAGCTTTATTGCATATTTCTTTCTTCTAAGTGTGTGGAAGTCATCCAGAACATCCTTTTTGCCATCTGCATCTTCTCCATTGTCATAATCATAGTTAGTAATTATAGTTTACAGAATCATAAGTTTTATAAAAAGACATATATGTTTGTTGTGAATATATGTAAACATGTATATGTATTTATAGACATGTGTATTTATGGGAAAATCTTATATGATCCTCATAGCAGATTAAATTCACATCTGTGAATTTTATAGCTAGGAGGAATTCCATGGTAGATAAACTGACAGGCAAAAAGTATATTAAAAATTTTCTGTGTATCTCTAGCACTACAGTAAGTGTGTGTGTGTGTGTGTGTATATATAATATATATATATATATATATTATATATACACAAATACTTGTCTCACCACCATTAGACTATGCTCCTTGAGGGCAGAAATTCTTCCTTTTTGTCTTCTATTCTCTGCTCCTTAAGACAAAACCTGCCACATAGTAAGCATGTGATAAAGACATGCTAATTAATCAAGTCTTAGTTTAGGGGTCTTAGTTCCTCAGAGTTAGCTTTTTCAGGATTTTTTAAAAACTTTGTTCAGGGGAGACTAGGTGGGGCAGAGGATAGAGCACCAGCCCTGGAGTCAGGAGTACCTGAGTTCAAATCTGGCCTCAGACACTTATTAATTACCTAGCTATGTGGCTTTGGGCAAGCCACTTAACCCTATTTGCCTGGCAAAAAACCTAAAAAAAAAAACTTTGTTTAGTAAGAGGAGACAAAAATTAATTTTTAAATGCTTGTTATTGAAAAACTTAATTTTAATTTTTAAAAAGCTCACATCTCAAAAATTAGAGTTGGACTTGATTACCTATAAAGTTCATTTCAACTTGAAATGCTACAGATATTAGCAGAGAATAACAATGAAGCATGACTTTGAAAGAAGATAGTATAGTATGAAAGATAACTCATAAAAGGTTTCTATGAGTTAACCTGATCAGAGAAGGGTACATGAAGGATGGGGCAGAGGGGGAAAGAAAGGTTTTGGGGTTTTTTCCAGTGTTTTTTTTCAATGAACAAAGTAGGGAAAGTAGAGTATGGTGGAAAGAGCCCAGTTCATGAGTCATAGGACCTGGGTTTCATTCCTGACTCTGGCACTTTCTGTTCCCGTGGTCATGGACAAATTGTTGAACCACCCTGCATCTCAGTTTCCTCATCTATCAAGTGAAGGGGCATCTAGTTCCCCTCCAGCTCTAGACATAGGATCCTAGGATTCTATTCTACTCATGGCACATTTGAGGAATAGTGGACAGTCTGGTCTTGTTGGAGCAAAGGGTTTGTGTTGAGGGATAGAACACAGGGATAGAAATGTACATTTGAGCACTTTGGAAAACAATTTGAAATTATGTAAATAAAGTGGCCAAAATGTCCACAACATTTGAAGCAAAGACTCCATAACTGGACTTAAATCTCAATTGACAGGTAAGTGGGTACAGTGGCCTAAAGTCAGGAAGACTTGGGTTCAAATGTGGCCTTAGTTGGAATATGATTGTGATTGAATACTCCTGTGCTAAAAGAAATGATGAGTATGTTAATTTTAGAAAAACATGGAAAGACTAAACACAAAATAATTAAAAGTGAATGAGCAGGGAGGAGGGAAGGGAGATTTTAGGAAAATGTGGAACTCATAAACTTGCAAATGGATGAATGTTGAAAACTACTTTTGCATGTAATTGAAAAGTAAATGAGCACAATTATGAAAACATTGTGCACAGTAACAGAAATATTTTCATAAGAACAACTTTGAATGGCTGATTTTGAGTATCATAAATACTCAAAAGAAAATATACAGACATATCTGTGTCTCAATATAGCCTTCTTTTGGTGGCTAGTGAGGGAGGGAAAAAAAATTAAAAGTGCACAGCAGAAAACCAAAGAAAACCTAGAAGGAAACATAGAAAAGTAGGGTATCTATGAAAATGATGAGTAGTATCCTAACCAGTTTGGTTAATATGATAAGAAAGGAAAATGATCAGTGTTGAAGGGGATTGGGAAAACCGGGACTCTAATGCACTGTTGTTGGAGCTGTGAACTGATCCAACCATTTTGGAGAGCAACTTGGAACTTTGTCCAAAAGGCAATAAAACTGTGCCTACCCTTTGATACAGTAATATCACTATTAGATCTATATCCCAAAGAGATCACAAAAAAATAGCAAAAGACTCACATGTATGAAACTAGTTCTAGAACTTTTTTTTGGTAGTGGCAAAGAATTAGAAAATAAGGGGAAACCCATCAATTGGGAATGGCTTAAACAAGCTATAGTAAATGAATATTATGAAGTACTATTGTTCTGTAAGAAATCATGAGCAGGTGGATTTCAGAAAAGCCTAGCAAGACTTACATGAACTGATACTGAGTGAAGTGAGCAGAATCAAGAAAATTGTACACATTAACATCAACATTGTGAGATGATCAACTATGATAGACAGCTCCTTCTCAGCAGTTCAATAAGTAAAGATCACTATAAAAGATTTGTATTAATGCTTTAGATCCCACCAAGAAAAAGAGAAGATCCAAAGAAGTTTTCAGCAATAGACATCATGGAGAATCTTCAGTGAAAGTCTGTCTCTTTGGGGGAAAAGGGGAAGTAAAGCCAAGCGAGGCTGGAGAGCGAGAAAGCCAGCAGGAAATTTTTAACCACAGTGTAGTCCAAGATAGTTAGATCCTCCCAGCAGGGAGGATCCCAACCCCCAAAGTCTGACCCATGGGATCACCAGGGCAAAAGACAGGACTGGGTTGGGAACAAACCACTGCATAGGCATAACCTGAATATAAAGGAACAAAATAAACCTCCACAAAAGCAAGGCCTAGACTGCATATGCAACATCTTGGCCACTGACAGGCTAGGGATCAGACCCCAGTCCCAGCATAAAAAGGTTGGATCTATTCTCTCTATACTCCAGGAGCATAGCTAAAACAACAAAGATAAACATAAAAGCTAAAAGAGAGCTCACTATAGAAAACTACTTTGCAGATAAAGATGATAACAATGCCAGGTCAAAAGAAGAAATCAGTGAAAAATTACTCACAGGGGAAGACTCAAAAGGGGCTATGAATTGGACTCAAATTCACAAGTTCATGGAAGAGCTTGAAAAAGAATTTAAAAACCAAATAAGAGAATAAAAAATGGAAAAAAGAATTGATGTGTGTATATTTTATAAATATTTATATAAATACATTTTATATATTAATATATAATATACTTTTCTATTATATATTATGTTATATATAACATATATTTTCAATTATATTTAGTATAAGTTATATATAATATATAAATATAAACATATTTATAAATATAAATAAATGTTATATATGCATATATATGTGTATGTATATATATATATATATATATATATATATATATATATATATATATATTCTTGGTTGTAATCCCAGGTTCTTTGCCCTCCTCTGTATGGTATTCCAGGTTCTCTGCTTCTTCAATGTTGAGGCTGATAGTCCTGTGCGAGTCTGATTGTATTTAAATTGTTTCCTTTTTGCTACATGCAGTATTTTCTCCTTTACTTGAGAGTTCTGGAACTTGGTTATAACAGCCCTTGGAGTTTAATTCCTATTCTACGTAAATTTTTTTTTTAAAAAAATAGGAAAAATGGAGTTCTACCAAATTCCTTTTATGACACCAATATGGTGCTGATACCTAAACCAGGAAGAATTAAAACATATAAAGAAAAATTTAGACTAATTTCCTAATGAATATTGATGCAAAAACCTTAAAATTTTTAGCAATGGGATTAAAGCAAGCTATTACTAGAATAATACATCAGGATCAGGTAGGATTTATACAAGGTATGCAGGGATGATTCAATATTAGGAAAACATTCAACATAATTGGACATATCAAGAGCAAAACCAACAGAAATCATATGATTATCTCAATAGATGCTGAAAAAGTCTTTGATAAAATACATCTATTTCTATTTTAAAAACACTAGGAAGTTTAAGAATAAATGGAGTTTTTCTAAATTAATAAATAGAATCTATCTAAAACCATCATCAAGTATTGGGGATAAATTTGGAATATTTCCAATAAAATCAGGGGTGAAACAAGGATGCCCATTATCACCATTACTAGTCAATAGAGTATCAGAAACATTAGCTTTATGAGAAGAAAAAGAAATGAGAAAAATATGTGAAGAAAATGAAATGAGAAGAAAAAAATGAGAATATATGGAAAAGAAAATATGAGAAGAAAAAGAAATTGAAGGTATCAGAACTGGCAATGAGGGAGCAAAGCTTTCAATGCTGCCAGAATTAGAAGAAAAAAAGAAAACTGTAAAACAATCTTCACAACTAGGAGTTCTGATAAAGGTCCCATTTCTAAAATATATAGAGCACTTCATCAAAGGTTACAAATCATTCTCAAATTGATAACTGGTCAAAGGATATGAAATAGACAGTTTTTCAAATGAAAAAAATTAAAGCTGTATATAATCATATGAAAAATGCTCCAAATGATTATTGCTTGGAAAAATGCAAATTAAAACAACTCTGAGGTATAGCCTCACACCTGTCAGATTGACTAAGATGACAAAAAAGAGAAAATGATCAACATTGGAGAGGTTGTGGGAGGACTGGGACTTTAATGCATTGGTGGTAGAATTGTGAACTCATCCAACCATTCTGGAGAGCAATATGGAACTATGCCCTTTGACCCAACAATACCAATTCTAGACCTATATCCAGAAGAAATCATAAAAAAATGGGAAAAGTTCCACATGCTCCAAAATATTGATAGTAGCTTTTTTGGTAGTGGCAAAGAATTGGAAATGGAGAGGATGCCCATCAATTAGGGAATGGAAGAACAAGTTATGGTACATGAATACTGTGGAATACTATTGTTCTATAAGAAACCATAAAAGGTTGGACTCTAGAAAAGCATGGAATGAATTAGCTAAGGGAGCAGAACCAAGAGAACAATGTACATATTAACAATGTACACATTGTGAGATGATCAACCCTGATGGATGCAGCTGCCCTCAGCAGTTCAGAGAGCTAGGACAACTGTATTAGACCAGCTGTACAATATTATCACCACCCAGAGAAAGAAAAAACAAAAGAAAACAAAAGAAAAAACCCTTCAGAATCTGACGAACACTACATTTACTTTTTTTTTAAAAATATCTCTTATGTATTTTTCCCTTAATCCTAATTCCTCATTCTGAAAATTACTAATTTGTAAACATGTTTAACACAAATGTGTATGTACATATTAACTTGACTATTTGCTGCTGAAGGGAGAGGGGTGGAAAGAGAGAGTGGAAGGAAATTTATAGCTTAAAAATATACATATACATATGGATGAATATTGAAAAACTATCATAACATGTACTTGGAAAAATAAAATATCAATTAAAGAATAAATAAATAAAAGACGTGATAGAAAATGCTACCTATATCTAGAGAAAAATTCTATAATGTCCGAATGCAGACCAAGGAATACTATTTTCAGTTTTTTTTAATTTTTTTTCTTTCTCATGATTCTTTTCCCTTTTGTTCTGATTCTTCTTTTATATCATGACTAACATGGAAATATATTAAACATGATTGTTTATGTATAACCTATGTCAGATTACTTACTGTCATTGGGAGGGAAGAGGGAAGAGAGAGAGGTCAAAGAAATATGGAAGGCAAAATCTTTAAAAGAATGAATGTTGAAAACTTTCTTTACATGTAATTAGAAAAATAAAATATAGAAAATGATGAGTAATATTTGTTACATAGTATAAAAAAGTAAATAGTGTAAAATTGGAAAAAATCTGGCCTCAGAAACTTATTAGTTGTGTGACCCAGGGCAAATCATTTAACCCTGTTTGCCTCAGTTTCCTTATCTGTAAAATGAGTTGAAGAAGGAAAAGGCAAACCATTCCAAACCAAACCCAAATGGGGTTATGAAAAAAACCTGAAAAAGATAATGATAAGAAAAAAGTCTCCATATATTCTAAAGTAATTATGACTATTTTTATGTTAGCTTAGAATTGGAAAGGAAGTAGATGCCTATAATTGGGAAATGACTGCATTGTGGCACATGAATGTGATAGAATATTTCTGTGCTGAATGATGTATTTGATGAATACAGAGAAGTATGGAAATGCCTTTTTGAGCTGTTATAGAAAGAAGTAAACAAAATCAATAAAACAACATAGACAGTGACTAAAACAATGTAAATGGAAACTGACTGCAAAAACACAAAATAAATGAAACAAAATTATAAAGATCAAGTGGGACTCAAATGGACAGATATGCAAAGATATCCTCAGCTTACCCCCTTTAAGGAGCTGAAGGTCTAGGATTTTCCTCATTGAATATGTCTTTGGTCTTTCTCAATGTATTGATCAAATGTGATTTTTTTTCTTGTCTAAAAAACCTCTATTATTTCCTTATTGAATTCAGTTTAATTACCTGGAGAGTTCTGATGGCTGATTAATTACTTCCACTTCAGATTTATGTTATTTTTCTTCTATTGGTTTCACTTGCTCAAAAGTGAGTAAATGTTATCTTCCTCTATACCTTGAAATCAATAAACAACATTTGCACATTGCTGGCCTGGGGAGTTTATAACAGTTTTACTTTGGGTTCCTTTCAGCATTTGGATGGGTACAGGAAGCACTATACCTGACTAATATTTTTTTAAAGAGAGATACAACTGAGTTATACTATATCCTTCATCTATCCTTCCTGTTTAACCCCATGACCATATCTTTATCTACCAACAGTTCCTTTTCTTGGCATCTATTACACAATGATACTTTTTGTCTAGAGTAGAACAATTTACATGATCTAGGGACTGAAGTAATTTTTCTGAGAATTTTACTCTTTCCATCACTTCAAAAAAGGATAGAAGTTTCAGGATAATTTTAATTAAAGCTTATTTTTCCTCTCTTACCTGTATTATTCCCTCTAAGAAACATAGGCTAAGTGGATAGATTTATTTTGGACCTGGAAAAATTAAGTAAGGGAAGAATAGGTTATAAAACATGTTCTTATAAGTTTATATTTTAAAATGTATGTGTATGTATCCCTGTATCAGAATCTAACCTTCCATTAAATATTCATGGACATGAAACTGTACTAAGATTCTGTCAGCCCATGATGCCAAATAACTGGGGGGGGGGGGCAGGGGGGACTGGGAGAGAGAGGGAAGAGAAGAAGAGAGTTCTGGGTATATTCTCAAGGGATTTGTGGGGAAAATGTTACAATCACTATGATTATCCTGACATAGGCAAGATTTTGGTACAGGGTTACTTATACTATGATGATTATTATATATTATATAGAAATTATACATAACAAGAATAACTAATATTTATATAGGTCTTTAAAATTTGCAAATATTGCATTTTATCTTCATAATCCTAGAGTTAGTTACCATTATTATCTCCATTTTATAGTTAAGAAAACTGAGGTAGATAGCAATTAAAGGATTTGTCCAGAATCATACAAGTGGTAGGTGTTTGAAATCAAATCTTAGTTTAAGTGTTTTTGACTCCAGTGTCATCTAACTACTTATTATCTATATCTGTCTATCTATCTATCTATCTATCTATCTATCTATCTATCTATTTATCTATCTATCTGTATGTATGTATTTATATATGTATAATATATTTTATATACATATATATTATATACATTTAATTTTCTTAGTTTATGACCACTGTTAATATGGGCCTGTATTCAGTTGACATTGATCAACTATGATGGATGCAGCAGTGATTCAGAGATCAAAGACAATCCTGGGAAACCTATTATGAAAAATAACATGCAAATCTAGAGAAATAAGTATAAAATCTGAATGCAGAGCAAAGCAGACTCTATTCACTTTTTAAAACTTCTTGGTTAAACTTGGTTAAACAGGAAGGATAGATGAAGGATATAGTACAACTCAGTTGTATCTCTCTTTTTAAAAAAATATTAGTCAGGTATAGTGCTTCCTGCTTCAGGACGTCTGCTTCACGAGTTTTCCTTGGAAAGACAAGTAAAGGTTTGGTAGAGTTGGTTTTATCCACTGTCAAAAGTGTGTGTATGTATATGTAAACATATATATGTAATTTTAGATTTTAAATATCAACTAGCTTTCATTTCAGAATATAAATCAGGAGATGCTTTGGTTGTATCAGCACAAAAGAAACAAAATGTTCCTAAGAACATATCAAAGGATTTGATCCTAATTCAGCTGCTACTGGTTTGTGGTTTTCTAGGTAATGGTAAAATCTTTCTCTGGAACCATGGGTTGTTTCAATTTTCTTAGTTTATGGCCACTGTTAATATGAGCCTGTATTCAGTTGACTCTAGGTGATGATCATGAATCCCTTCACCATTCTTCACACTTAACCTGAAGTAGCTCTTTAAACTTTCACAGCATAAGTAGCATCTACAGATTATTGGAACATCCAATTCCTCTGCCTTTCCCCTCTATTCTCTCTTTCTTTCTTGGAGTACTGCTAAATTTCGAGAGGGTAAAACTTAATGTAATGTTTCTCTCAAATTTCTAAATCCTAGTAAAACACTTTCATTTTTCCCTTTGGTCTTTCAAAGGCAGTCTATTTTTTAGAATTTTAAATCACAAGAATTAAAACACGAATTAACAGATTAAAGGTGGTTTCTCTACAGAAAGAGACTGAAAGAAACATATTACAATGGAATGAGCTCTAGATTTTGAGTTAGAGAACATGAGTTGTTTTTTTTTTTAATGTGTGACCTTGGGTAAATCACATCTTTTCTTGGTCACACTCTTCATACAAAATGAAGGGGCTGAGCAAGATGGCCTCTGAGTTCCTTTCCATCTCAACATCTATGATATTATTATCAGTTCAAGAGTATCACAAAGAGTATATGAACACCATCAAATCCTATATTTCTCCATCTAAGGGAACCAACCTTCAAAGCTTGAACCTAAAAATGTTGGGGGTCTAATAAAACAAAGTGGTATTTTGGTGTCATATTTTATATAACAGATAATAAATACATGGAATCAGTTTGCAGATATAAAAGTCTAAAAGAAAGTTTAGGTAAATCATGGGTAGTAAATTCATAAAGAGAGAATTTAAAGATATTTGGCTTACATACAGGGGTTCATTTATAAATAGTTAAGAACTATCTCACTGGAAAAAATGTGCTCAATGAACTGATGCTGAGTGAAGTGAGCAGAACCAAAAGAATATTATATACATTAATAAGAGCATTATAAGATGATCCACTATGATGGATGCAGCTCCTCTCAGTGGTTCAGAGATCAAAGACAATCCTGAGACCTATTATGAAAAATAGCATGCAAATCTAGAGAAATAACTAGGGAATCTGAATGCAGAGCAAAGCAGACTATGTTTACTTTTTTAAAACTTCTTTTATGTATTTTTTCTTTCTTTCTCAGGGTTTTTTTTCCTTAGTTCTAATTCCTCTTTCACAAAAATGACTAATGAGGAAATATCTTAAACACGATTGTATATGTACAACTTTTACCAGATTGTTTGCCACCATGGGGAGGGGAAAGGGAGAATGGAAGAAAACTGAAATTCATAAATTTTCAAATGGATAAAACTGCCTTTGCATGTAATTGGAAAAATAAAATAATAAAAGAAAGCTATATGCAAAACACTTTGGAGTTTTATGTGCATGCTAACATTTTCTCCTTAATTTTCTTAAGTTTAAACAATCAAGGAAACAAGAAATCAAGCCTGATGTGACTGTGCTAATTTCACAAGTGTAATAATTAGCTTTTTCAAGTCATTTAAACTGTCTCCAACACCCCCTTGAATACATCCCTTGTAGAGATCTGCCTTGAGGAAGGGAAAGTACCTTGGAATCTTAATGTCCCTTACTGTCAATGTCAGACATATAATATCTAGCACATCAATTGATACAATTCTAAGTTTTTTTTCAGTCTCTTACTGCTTGCTCCAGATTTGCTTATCACAACCCTAAAAGAGTTATAATCCAATAGTCTGTTCAGGTTCTAATTTAAGATTTCTTTCTATCGCTAACATTTCATTTCCCTTCCCTACTCTAGTAGAGTTGAATTTTTATTCTCCTTGCTATTCTTAAATGCTGCTATATGTCTCCTCAAGGGCTTTTCTGGAATCAGAATAAGTATGTATTGACTCTTCATAGTAGGCTGATGATTTAGTGATGAATTCTTTGGCCATGGGAACCCATGAAGCAAAGCAACAAAACTGATCTTATTCCTATGCAGTCCATTTCTGCTTTTCCGGTTATACTGTCAATAGCAGAAAGGCAGCAAAGGGTATTAAGAATCATATATTTTAGGTACTCTATAAATATTATTTATAGATGCATATATTAATGTTTAATTAAGCATGCTATGTTCACTTTTTAAAACTTCTTTTATGTAGTTTCTTTCTTTTTCATAATAACTTTTAAATATTAAGATCCTAGAAATAGTCCTTCCTCTCTCCTTTTCCCCAAAAAAGAAAAGAGGATCATTGGAGCATTTTTAAAATGTGGAGAACACAAAGAGGTTCAACAGGAGACACATAAACAAAACATTATTGAAACAAACATGATGAATTTCTAATTATTTTTTAAATTCCCAGCCATATATTATAGAGATTTGTGTTTTTAGATACAATTATTCTTTTCTATTTTTCTGTCTATAAGTACTCAGTTTCGTTTATGTTTTTTGAGTTCTGAAAACATGTTTAAATTAAGAAAAATAAGTATGAGTTCTTCATCCAGTACCCAACGAGTAGACAAACTACTAGAGGACTTAAATTATATTGATCTTGACATTTACATAGGTAAATTTACATAGGTAAATGAATTCAGAAAACAAAAAGAAATTGCAGCTAAATGGAAGCCTGCTTCACAGGTTTTCCTTGGAAAAGCAAATAAAGGGTTTGGTAGAGTTAATTTTATCCATTGTCAAAAGATAAAACATAAGATTATTTCACAGGATATTTGCATATCTAAAATGACAGAGTTTATGATAAACATTTGTTTTTTTAAATCACCAAAATAATAAGATCAGTTTAAGAACCAATATCTGCTACAGAGGATAATTAAAAAAAAGGAGAAAATCTGAATAATTTGATGATATTTACAAAATAAAGGAGACATATTTTGATATTTAATGATTTCATTCTTTACAATTGTATGCATATACCTGGAATAGTGCGTGGAACATTTTAGGCACTTAATCAATGCTGTCTGATTGATTGATTGATTGATTGATTGATTGATTGATTGTTTCAATACAAATATATATATATATATATATATATATATATATATATATATATATATGGATAGCGAAAAATGTTAGAAAATGTGGTTCAGGAGTAAGAAACACAACCAAGGATTTATGTACTAAACTGATAGCTTGAACCTGTATAACATTCTTACTTTTTTGAAGAATGGTGAGTATCAAATAATATAAGTATAAATGAATTAATTATGTTTTAATAAATGGAAAATTATTACTATTGATATTCATCCATACATTATCTCTTTATGTGGAGTCAAACCACCAACTTGTTAAAGCAAAGATCAAAATTAGCACAAAGCAAAAAAGAAAAGGAAAAATGAAAGAAAAAATGAAGCATTCAGCTAAAACAACTCTAACCTGATGGATTTCTGTTGATGAGGCAAAATAAGACATGGATAAAGGAACAAATATCAAGAATACCAAGAAAAATTATTTACTGAAAAAAAAAGCTTCAAAAATGTAAAAAAATGCCATAATGGAAAGAAACAAACAGAAAGAAACAAACACTTAATCTTCTTTCTCAGTGAAAAGATATGACAAAGATAATGCTAATTTAAATTTTAAATTTATTTGTAACATCTTAAGAAAAAGAACAATGGAAGATTCTATTCACTATCTTCTCAAAACAAATCTAAATAGAAGAAGTTTAAAGGAAATTTAGATAAGAAAATTAAAACTAAAAGATCTGGAATTTTAAAATTCCTCAAAGGGCTAAGAAAATTATTTCTTCAGTTTACATTTCTGGTTCCTCAGAAAAAGGAAAATGAACTGAGAAAAAGTACAAATGAGTTGTAAGGATTTTTATCACAATATGGAATAGTAATATAAAGAGAACAAGTGATAGATAGCCTTGGATAGTCTTTGTGGTCCATTTGTTGTTTTCTTAGTGTCAGAAGAACTAGAATAAGATTCCCCAAACATTTGGTGGACCCCAATAAGACACAGCAGTAAAAAATAGAAAGAGAAATTCCATTTAAAAATAACTGCAGACAACATAAAACACTTGAAGTTACCTTGCCAAGGTGAACTCAAAACTCATGTAGAAACAACTATAAAACACTTTTCACACAAATAAAATCAGACCTAAATAATTGGGCAAATGTCAATTGCTCATGGGTAGTCTGAGCCAATATAATAAAAAATGACAATTTTACCTATATTAAACTACGTATCCAGTGCCTTACCAACCAAATTACAAAAGAAAAAATCACTTTATTGAGCTAGAAAAAAACAGTAACTGAATTCATATGGAGGAACAAATGGTAAAGAATATCAAGGGAATTAATGGAAAACTCAAAGGAAAGTGTCCTAGACTTATCAAATCTAAAATAATAATATAAAACATCAGTCATCAAACTGTTTGGTACTACACTAACAGCAATATGGGGGTGATGATCAACCTTGATGGAATTGCTCATTCCATCAGTGCAACAACCATGGAAAATTTGGGGCTATCTGCAATGGAGCATACCATTTGTATCCAGAGGAAGAATTGTGGAGTTTGAACAAAGACAAAGACTATTGCCTTCAATTTATAAAAAAAAAAAAAAACTCATCTTATTATGTAATTTTGCTATCTCTTATACTTTGTTTTTCTTCCTTAAAGATATGATTTTTCTATCATCACATTCAACTGAGATCAGTGTATACCATGGAAACAATGTAGAGACTAACAGAATGTCTTCTGTAGGAGATGGAGAGAGGGGAAACAAGAGTGGGGTTGGAAATTGTAAAACTCAAAATAAATAAAATCTTTCTTAAAAAAAATCAGATTCCCAAGAGCTGAATACCATATTCAGAACATAAGTTGGGGGGGGGGGGACCTGTAAAGTTGTTCAATCATTGTGTAAACAAAATGAGGGAGGGGAAAAAATAAAAATATTTGTTACAAAAGCAAAAAAATAACTGGTACTGGCTAAGAAATATAATGATGAATCAATGGAATAAATTCAGTGCTAAAGAAATAGCAGTGAATCATTCTAGTAATATCCTGTTTGATAAACTCAAAGACCTCTGGGATAAAAACTCACACTTTGATAATAAAATAAAACCTACTAGGAAAACTGGAAGATATTTGGCAGAAACTAGACATAGACCCATATCTCACACCCTATACCAAAGTAAGATTGAAATGGGTATAGGATCTAGACATAAAAGATAATATTAGCCCAATTAGAAGAACAAGGAATAGTATACTCTCTCAGATCTATGGAAAGGGGGTCAGTTTATGGCCAAAGAAGAGAGGAAAAAATTATAAAATATAAAATGGATAATTTTGATTACATTAAATTCAAAAGTCTTACACAAATAAAACCAATACAGTCAAGATTAAGAGGAAGGAAGGAAGTTGGGAAAAAAATTTTACAACTAATGTTTTTGATAAAGGACTCATTTCTAAAATATATAGAGAACTGAAGCAAATTAATAAGGATATAAGTCATTCCCCAAGTAATTAATAGCTAAAGGATATGAAAAGGCAGATGAAGAGATTAAAGCTGTCTGTAGCCATATGAAAAAATTCTCTAAACCATTATTGATTAGAGAAATGCAATTAAAACAACTCTTAGATATCAACTCACACCTATCAGATTTGTGGAACTGTGAACTGATCCAACCTTTCTGGAGAGCAATTTGGAACTATGCCTAAAAGGCAATAAAACTAGGTATACCCTTTGATCCAACAATACCACTACTAGGTTTGGGATATGATTGTATCCCAAAAAGATCATGAAAAGGGGCAAAAAATCCCACATGTACAAAAAATATTTATAGCAGCTCTTTTCATAGTGGTAAAGAATTGGAAATTGAAGTGATATCAATAAATTGATGAATAGTTGAACAAATTGTGGCATATGAATGTGATGAAATACCATTGTTCTTTAAGAAATCATGAGGGAGAGAACTTCAGAAAAGCATGGAAAGACTTACATGAACTAATGGTGAGTAAAGTGAGTTGAACCATAAGAACATTACAAACAATAATAGTAACATGAGGTGATGATCAACTATGATGAACTTGATCATTTCTGCAGTACAATAATCAAAGACCATACTAAAAGACTTGTGATGGAGAATATCATCCATATCCAGAGAAGGAGCTGTAGAGTTCTAATGCAGACAAGTTTAATATCTTCAATTTTTTTAAGTTGTTTTATGTCATTTTTTCTATTTTTTCTTCAGTTTGAATGTGATTCTTCTTTTACAACATGATTAATATGGATCTATGTTTAACATGATTATAGAAATACAGTCTTTATTACATTGCTTCCTCTCAGGGGGGGAGAAGAGGGAAAGGAAGGAGGGAGAAAAAAGTTTAAAAAATGATTTCTGAAAGAAAGAGAAAGAAAGGGAGGGAGAGAGGAAGGAAGAAAGGAAGGGAGAGAGAGAGAGAGAGGAAGGAGAGGAAGGAAGGAAGGAAGGAAGGAA
Organism: Macrotis lagotis; assembly: GCF_037893015.1. Taxonomy (NCBI): domain Eukaryota; kingdom Metazoa; phylum Chordata; class Mammalia; order Peramelemorphia; family Peramelidae; genus Macrotis; species Macrotis lagotis. The sequence continues at coordinate 187,554,821 of NC_133662.1, read as the reverse complement.
GGAAGGAAGGAAGGAAGGAAGGAAGGAAGGAAGGAAGGAAGGAAGGAAAGAAAGGAAGAAAGAAAGAAAGAAAGAAAGAAAGAAAGAAAGAAAGAAAGAAAGAAAGAAAGAAAGAAAGAAAGAAAGAAAGAAAGAAAGAAAGAAAGAAAGAGAAAGAAAGAAAAAAAGAAAAAAGAAAGAAAGGAAAGAAAGGAAAGAAAGAGAGAAAGAAAGGAAAGAAAGAAAGAAAGAAAGAAAGAAAGAAAGAAAGAAAGAAAGAAAGAAAGAAAGAAAAAGAAAGAAAGAAAAAAGAAAGAGAGAAAGAAAGAGAGAAAGAAAGAAAGAAAGAAAGAAAGAAAGAAAGAAAGAAAGAAAGAAAGAAAGAAAGAAAGAAAGACAGAAAGAAATCATGAGGGACAAAACTTCAGAAGAGCCTGGAAGGACTTACATGAATTGGTAGTGAGTGAAGTGAACAGAATCAGAACATTGTGTGTAATAAAAGCAATATTGGATGATGATCAATTATAATGGATTTGTTCATTTTGGCAGAACAATAATCAAAGACAATTCTAAAAGTCTTGCAATGGAAAATACCACCCATATTCAGAGAAAGAATTACAGAGTTTAAATGCAGACCAAAATTTACTATCTTTAATTTTTAAAATTTGTCTTATATATCATATTTTTCTCTAATATTTTCTTCTTTTTATTTTATTCTTCTTTCATAACATGATTATGGATTATGGATTTATGCTCACATAGTTATACATGCATAATCTATATTATATTGCTTTCTGTCAGGGGAGTGGGAAAGAAAGGAGGGAGAGAAACAGAAAATATGAAACTCAAAACATTGTAAAAAAATGATTGTTGAAAACTATTGCTGCATATAGTGAAAAATATATAAAAAATATATTTAAAAAACCATTTGGGGGACCTCCTGTGTCAGACTTAAGGATAGAGACATAAGGATAGAGACAAAAGACAGAATAAATAGACAAGGCTAGATTGTGATGAGCATCACTGAAGGGAGAAAGCACCCATATTGACAAAAAGCACCCATATTGACAAGATCACTAATCTATAGAAGCAGTGAAGGATCAAACACCCCGATCCTCACTTCTAGTTAGTTATGGCTATCATATTTGATCTCTATCATATTTCTAGACCTTCACCAGCCTCTTTCTTCACATTCAAAAGAAAGAATACTTTCTGGAGGTCTAGTCTTTTGATAAATAGTTGAGTAAAGATATGACAAGAGAAGATATTGTTGAAATAAAAGTTTATGGGTATTTCAACATATAATCTGTCAGTCAATGTATTTCAACACTTGTAACTTTTGTCAAAGGAGCTATATTTTCCATCCCTCTTTTGCTCACATTTGCCTATTACATACATCCATGTTTTATGTGCCAAGCCAAGTTGTCCTGATGCTCTTTTCCTATGTAATAGGCTATAAACCACACCCAGTGAAGTAAAATAAATGCCTAAGGCATTCCCACCATCACTCATTTTCTACAACATCTCCCCCACCACATGCAAAGACATACATTCACTGATTCTCTTTCTCTCTCTGTTCTCCACCCTGTTTATTCAATAGGCGTTTTCCCCTTTTTCTGCCATTTGCATCTCTCAGACAACTTAATAGCCATTACATCACCATCTAAACCCAGATGAAGAAGAGAAAGGGAGTGAAAAGTAAAAAGAAGATAGAATATTTTGTTAGATTTTCCTTTCTGTTGTGCCTTTTTTCTCTAAGACTTTGGTTGGAAAATCCCATTTAGATACCATTCCCAGTAATATATCCCAAGGATGTCAAACCTTTAAAAAGACTTATGTGCAATAATATTTTTAACAGCACTTTTTGTGTAGCAAAGAAACAAAAACAAATGATATTCATTTATTGAGAAATGGTTAAGTGCATCATATGAATATAATTGAATTTTCAATTTATTCTATACGCAACTTCTTGGTACAATTATTTTGCCTGTTATCACTCCTGTTCAATTTTGAGTTCTTCAAGTATAGGAACTGTCTTTTATTTTCATTGTATCTTCGTGCTTAGCACAGAGCCTGGTGCATACTAGTGGCTTTGTAAGTGTTTATTGACTAATTAGAAAATTATTGTACCATAGAAAACAATGGATATAAGTAATTCATAAAAATTTTGGAAAATTTCTATGGATTCATACAGGGTAAAGTAAATGGAACCAAGAAAACATTTTATACCATGACCACAGTATAAAAGAAAGCTACTTATGTAAAGCATCAACTCACATAAATGCAATGACCAATCTTGACTTCAGAAGACCTATGGGGAAAATGTAAATGACTCCTTCTTCTCAGGAGATAAAATGGCAGACTATAGACACAGACAGGATTTTTTTTCATTTTCAGACAAGACCATTGTATTGGTTTATTTAGTCTAAGTAGCTTCTTTGTATCAAAGGAGCTTCATTGGCATAGTTGTGGGCGTCATTGGAAAGTGATTAGAAATTACTTTGAAAAGTGATAGTGATATTTTTTAAAAAGAGCATTAATAAGATTGTTTTTAAGCCAGTAGTCATGGAGCAACAGTTTTCCTTATCTCTATCAAAATGACATACTGTTCTTTCAAGTCATAAATCAGGATTTACCTTCAAAATTTCTGAGTCATAATTTGCTACACCAGTTCCTGATCCATCTCTTCTCTTTAATGCCCTTTAATGCAAATTATGGCATATCATTATGCATGTCTTCATATAATCTGCTTTGCTAAATCCTTTGACTATTTTTCTAATTATATAGATTATATAATTTAGAATTTCAATGAACATTCAATGATGAAAGGAGAGTGATGGACTATTAGAGCTTCTATTTACTCCTCAATGCAATTCAATATTTTTTAAGCACTTCTTATGTGCCACTCAATTAGACATAGGATTATGATATAAAGAAAGAAAAAAAAAGGAAAACAATGTAAATGTATTCAAAGCAACTTAGGTACACTATGGCAATAAGCAATGTAGTTTCCAAAAAGAAGATCAAGGTAAAGAAAAAAGAATTGTTTGTTAATTTGAAGTGACGGAGAAAGGCAAGTAAGGGAAGTAGTCAAGGAAGAAATAAAGAAGCAGATAATTCAACAAGGGTGGTTTGAAATAGAAGTGGAATAGACTAGATAAAACTGCTACAGTACTTTAGATTAATATCTTCACAGAGGCTTTTATTGTTTATTGTTTAATACTGGATAGTAGCCTAGAAGATCAACCCATCCCACTTTATATGTAATGAGACTGCACCCTGAAACCTTAACCAAATGAAAACATTTCTCTCCTGGATTAATCAATCGAAGACTTTTTTGGGTCAAATCAGGAAAAGCCTCTTTTTAGCAATTTAGATGTCTTAGAAACTCACTAGATGAACTGATGTGATCCTATACACATTGGGGAAATTTGGTCAAGCCCTATGAATTGTTCATAAAATAGTAAACCAGTTCAGAACCAATAAATTAAACAAGCCTCTAATCAAGCTTCTGAAAAGAAAGAGGAATCTTGTGGAGGGGGAAGAGAAAGTATCTCAGTTTCGGTCACATCCATCATCCTTGACTAGATGAGGACCTTGTGAACTTTAAAGGGTTGGGAGATCTAGACTTTTTTATTGACATCCTAATAGCATCCCTGGGACAGTAGCAGCTGATATCAATGTCTGTATCAGAAGACAAAGACTGGATGGATGTCATTTGGAAAGGTACATTCAAGATTCTGCAAGAAATTTCATAGGGAAAGCTACTGTACCCTAAAGGGAACATCTTAAAGACATTCAGAAAGGGAATTCCAGGGGGTTATCAGGTTTCCCTTTGGCTTGAACTCACTTTCCCCTGTATCCTGTAGGTACTTGTGGATGGGTGTGTCACACATTTAGCAAGAGAATAAGGAGTTTGGTGTTGGTAATGTTTTGTACCAACTGTCCTCCCTATATCACCTTAGAAAATATCTCTTTCTTAAAGTTAATTATCTGGTTACTTAACTGATATAAAATGATAATCTGGAAAATTATCATGAACTATAGCATTAGAAAACAACATCTAATCTCTCAGAGCTATACCTAGTAAATAAGGAGAAATAGGAGACATTTTCTGGAACCCTGAACTGACTGTGTGTGTGTGTGTGTGTGTGTGTGTGTGTGTGTGTGTGTGTGTGTATGAAGGGTTTGCAGTATAGTTTATCTATACTATCATTGTAATGACTCTACTCTTACCTGTAATGAAACTATAAATAAGTTCAGGTGTTCCAAGAAAAGGTAACTGTTTGATTAAGGAGTTTTGGTTTCCATTCGCTACTACAAAATGACATGTTCACACCAACAAAACTAAAAAGAGTATATTTAATAAAGTGATTATAAAACAGGTAGAAATAAATCAGTTTTACAGCAAAAGTAACCAATAACTTTTGCTGTAAGTCCCAAAATAATAAAAAAGAAGAGCAAAGCCTACATAAACATAGACATTAAGAAAAAATATCACCAATCCAGAGAGCTTCAACATCTGAATCAACAGCACCTGGGGAGTTCCGGGGTACAGCCTTCAGAGTCCTGATCGATAAAGTCCCAGGCAGAGGGTCCTCTCCATGGGTGAAACTCCAATTATATGAGGGTCTAATTAGATCTTATATAGCTTGAGAACAAAGAAGGCTTATTGCCAAATTTTTGTGAAATAAAACCAAATTTTCCAGGTTGTCCAGGGAAGGAGCATCCCCTCCCTGAACCCCAAGAATTATGGTGTTTACATTCAGGAATGGCTAGTTCCTGAAGAGATATGCAATGTTAATCAAGTATGGCCTTGAGAGTCTGTCCAGGACCAGTCAAGGATGGTCAGTGGTTCTTTTAAATACTCAAGCTGTTTTAAATATGTGCATGAGACCAATCCTGCTCATCTCCCCTTCCTGTACATCAGGGGTGAATTGGGGTTCAGTGATTCTCTGTATACTAGAGGTAAATTGAGGTAAAATTCTCTTTAGCTAAACTATAAGACCTTACAAGGGAAATCTTATATCCTATGTATTAACCATACAGTAACAGAAATACAAAAAGGACAGTTATTCTTTAGATAACTTGAACAAAACTATATCAATTTGGCACAAAATGGGGATGAGCTGATGACATTCAGTGACATGAAGACAGATCACTTTGTAATTCTATTAAAATACAATACAAATTAAGAGGAGAATTTCTAGGACAAATTGACTAGATACCATTTCCCATATTGAGTGATTGCCATGCCCGGTTTCTGCTAGAAATCTGCTGATCAGGCACAAAGACAAATTTCCTTAGCTGTAGTTTGACTTACTTCTCCCAGTCATGAGAAAGGAATCTCATTAGACTATGGTTAATGATTCTAAAATAGTAGAACCAAGGGATCATTAGTTTAGAACTAGAAGGAATATTAGCAACAATCTAGTATAATCCCACTATGTTTTTAATGATGAAGCAAGAAGTCGTATGACTTACTTAAAGTCATGGGTCCAATAAGTAACAAACCAATAATTGACCTTCATATTTTCAATGCAGTGTTTTTTTCCTTGCACTATATTTGGATCTTGCCTTCAAGATTTTACAAATATGTATGAATTTGAAATTCATAGTAAATCCATGATACAAGCATGCCTTTTAGTATTACTATTTTGCAAATGAGAAAATTGAAGCATCAGTGCTTGTTCAAGGTCATGGTTTTAAAGAGTTGGAAGCAGGATTAGAATTCCAGTCATACAACTCCTAGTTCTATATTTCCACAACCCCCAGAAGGAATTCAAGAAGTACTTAAGGAGGCATCAGTGGGCTTCTAAGGATTTTTACTCTGTTTTTCAGATAAAATATTGATGGAATATTTATTTATAAAGTCTACTAAGTGTGAGGTATAACGACTGCTTTACAAACATTATCTAATATATAGATGGATGAATAAGTCTTAACCTTTTATTGTATCCTTTAAACTTTTGGACAAAGCAAGCATGTCCCCCTATAGGTTTTCTTTTCTCCAAGTCTTCCCCAGACTTTTCCCCAATCCCTTCAGTCATTTCTCAAATAGATAAACTTCAGTGTCTTTACCTACCCTCATCAGTGTGCTTTCTAGCTTATTAGTGTCCTTTCTAAAATGTGGAGCACCCCCTTTGACCCAGCAATACCACTACTGGGTCTATACCCTGAAGAGATGAGGGAAAAGGGTAAAAACATTACTTGTACAAAAATATTTATAGCAGCCCTGTTTGTGGTGGTAAAGAATTGGAAATCAAGTAAATGTTCTTCAATGGCTTAGCAAACTGTGGTATATGTATGTCATGGAACACTATTGTTCTATTAGAAACCAGGAGGGATGGGATTTCAGGGAAACCTGGAGGGATTTGCATGAACTGATGCTGAGTGAGATGAGCAGAACCAGAAAAACACTGTACACCCTAACAGCAACATGGGAGTGATGTTCAACCTTGAAGGACTTGCTCGTGCCATCAGTGCAACAATCAGGGACAATTTGGGACTATCTGCAATGGAGAATACCATCTGTATCAGACAAAGAGCGGTGGAGTTTGAACAAAGTTCAAGGACTATTCCCTTTAATTTGGGAAAAAAACAGATATCTTATTGTCTGATCTGGTTACCTCTGAGAATTCTGTTCTCTTTAAGGATATGATTTCTCTCTCATCACACCCAATTTGGGATCAAGGTACAACATGGAAACAAAGTAAAGGACTGATGGCAGTGCTATCTGTGGGGTGGGGGTGGGGGGAGGGAAGCAAGATTGGGAGGAAAATTGTAAAACTCAAATAGTATCTTTAATAAAAATAAATTAAAAATAAATAAAATAAAATAAAATGTGGAGCACCAAACTGAACACATATTCAAGCTGTGATCAACCAAAGCACAATGCAATGGTACTACCATCATTAGTCCTACTACAGTGAATTTCTACTACTGCCTAATATGTTGTTCCCAGAAAAATCTAATCACTTCTTCTAATTACAATATTACTAGTGGTTAGTTGTGTACAGTAATTATAACTTGTGGCTCATTATAACACATAACATATGATCTTAAGTACAATCAAATTAAAGAAACATTAATTTACTGTGAAACTCATCATCTTAGATCCCACCACTAGCTAATGAACTACAGTGAGAATTTAGTGTATCCCCCAGTCCACAGACTAGACTGCCTTATGGACATCAATGTCAATTGCATTGTCTCCCTTTAGCATAGGGAAACCATTATATTAGATTTTGTGCTCTTTGTGGATGAAAAAAGACTGAATAATTTCATCCATCGATCTTAAAACATTCTATATATGCTGAAAGGAGCACTGAGATGGTTTTTGAAAACTCTGCCTGCATTTTTTTTAGCTTGGATAAGCAGAATGTCCATTAGGTTGAAAAGAAATATTGAATTTTAATTAGTTGTTTTATTCTGAATTCAGGAATTGACATCAGAATGGTGAGACTGATTTGTCTTCCAATTAGAATCTTTTGGGGTACAACATATTATATTATCATATTAATAGTAATTTAAAAATCTTAAGAGATATCATATATTCTAACTGGAGAAAATTTTTAAATGGAAAAAACAGCAACATGGAATAACTAGAATTAACAAAGGATTCTAATCTAGTGATCCAGGGAGCCAATGGGCAGAGTTTGATGACCTTCAAAGTCCTTTCTGGAATCTAAGATCCTGTGATCATCAGAATCAGAGATTATAAATTAAATTACCTCAAATTAAGGCCATGTTTTTAAAAATGACATTATTCTTAAAGCTTGAAAGATAAAATTTGTTTATGTGATGCAAAAATAGCTTGAGTGAAAAATTTAATTGATCAGGATATTTCGTTTTTATTGGTGATTATCAATTCCCATTTTCTGTATTCTAGTTATCTCTAATATTTTTTCTTAAGAAACATCTCAAATTAATCATCTTTCTCACCCTCCATGATTCATTCAATTGATAAGTCTTGTCAACTCTACCTTCAAAATATTCCTTCCTTTCACTCACAAGGACTCTGCAGTAGTTGTTCTCCATACCTAGAATGTTCTCCCTCCTCCTGTCTGTCTCCTGGTTTCCTTCAATCTCCAGATAAAATCCCATCTTCTACAAAAATTCTTTTTGGATCTTCCTTAATGCTAATGCCTTTCCTCCATGATTATCTCATTTGACCTACATGTAGCTTATTTGTCCATAGTTGTTTGTATATTGTCTGTCCCAATTATAACCTCGTTGAGAGCAAGGACCATATTTTGCCTTTCCTTGTAGCCCCCAGCACTTAGTAGAATGTTTTGCATGGTGCTTAATGATTAACTGATTGACCTTAATTCAAATCCTTCTCACCTTTCACATGGATTATTACTACCTCTTCCTGTTTCTCCACAATCCCTTCTATATGACTTCTGTTTTCACCCTTTTACAGTTAGAAAGATATCTCACTTGTTATGTTGCTATTGTTGTTGTCCTTGGTCACCATATTCACCTACCTTTCATTTATTTCTTTTATCTGAGGTGTTTTAGAATAATCTCTTCAAGTCTGGTTTTCCTCATAAGAAAATTTTGGATTCCTCTTTATAATAGAATACCCATCTTTTTTCATTTATGCTTAACTTCAGATCTGCTTAATAGTTCCCCTTGTGCTGAATTTTCAGTTCCATTGATATTCAGAACTTTTACATTGACTACTGGGTTTTTCTAGTGAATGCAGAATAGTCACGTACTACCCTTTTTTTCCTTTCTTTGTTATTTAAGGTCTTTCCCCTGGTTGCTTATAAAATTGATTATATTTCAATAGGAATATTAAATTTGATAAATATGTCTCTTAAAGTTTACAACCTTGAACTCTTTTGAAGATAATAAACAGATTTTTTCAAGTTTTGGGATTATTTCTTATATTACATTTTACATAATGGTGCTTACGCTTTTGAACTTGTCATTTCCTTCTGAGAGACATCTACTTCTCAACCTATCTCTATACATCCTGCCTTTAAGGTCATTAGGTTCTGTTTGTTTGTACAGCATACTTTCTTTTAATGATATTGCTATTTTCAACTCTTTCTTTTTTTATTGATATTTTATTTTTCCAAATATATGGTATGAAAGTTTTATCAACATTCATAGATATGCATGTATATATATTTTTAAGTTACAAAATTTCTTTCCATCCTCCCTTCCCACCCTCTCTCCCCTCAGTCATGTTAATGTGGTACATACATATTTTTGATAAATATGTTTACAGATAAGTAATTTTCAGTATAAGGAATTAGGATTAAGGAACAGAGATACATAAGAGATAATTTTTATAAAGTGTTCATCAGATTTTGAACAGTTTTTGTTTTGTTTTGTTTTATTTCCTCTAGATGGGGATAACTATTGTCCATAGCCAGTTTAATAGAGTTGTCCTAGCTCTCTGAATTGCTGAGGAGGAGCTGCTTCCACCAAGGTTGATCATCTCACAATGTTGTTGTTAATATGTACATTGTTCTCTTGGTTTCTGCTCCCTTCACTCAGCATCAGATTTTGTAAGTCATTCCATAGTTCTCTAAAGTTCAACCGTTTATGGTTTCTTATAGAACAATATTATTCCATAGCATTCATGTACCATAACTTGTTTAGCCATTCCCCAGTTGATGGACAACCCCTCAGTTTCCAATTCTTTTGCCACTACAATAAAGAGCTGCTATATTGCTGCGCAACTCTTTTTCCAGATTTATTCTTTGCTTTTATGTATTTGCATTCCTAATAAATCTTCACCTCTTTTCCTTCTTTGGTAAGACTGGAAACCTTGGGATTACTTTTCCTTCTTGTCAATTATTTCTTCTACACAGGTTATAAATTCAAAGTTCTCATTTATCTTTTAAATCACTCAGAATACTGTGCTGTGGTTTTTATACTCTCCTCAAAATCTATGGTGTCCTCTGCCTCACCAAGTATCACCTCATTTTCATTTTGCAGTATTATATTCATAGACCTTTAATTCATTAACTAGATCTAGAAGCTATTTTTTCCTTCTACTACTGTCTTCTTTGTCAATTTATCTGCCTATACTCAAGGTCTCTGAGGTTTTCTCCTCTTGAAATCAGTAATTCCAATCTATTTTTCTTACATTTCCCATATTGCTCACCTTCTGACTCTCTCCCTTCTGGTGATAGGGGCTGGATCTCAAAGTATTTCAGTCTTCTCCCACATTGAGCAATGAAATTGTTCATCAGTCTAGGTCTCTGTCTCAAGTAATGGGAGTGGTTGCAGAATTGACCCCAGCAGAATGCTTAGCTCTTTTCCTCAGGTTTAAGTGGAGTGCCACTCAAATCCATACAATGTTCAATCTATTCCTTCTCTCGGTTTTATGAGTTAGCTATAGACCACTGCCTTGAAGCTGATATCTAGGCCTAGGCAGATTTCTGCCATTTCAAATTCATATCTCTAGTCACTGGGAGAAGATTCCATCACAGTATAGAATTAAGTTGTATAACCAGTTCAGATGTGTAACATCTTATCCCATTCCCTCTGTTCCTCCCACTCTCCTTTAGAACTCCTGTTGTAACATAGAATTCTCTTGCAATACTTTGGGATCTCAACCAATTTTTAGCAGTTGGAATTTGGGGCTCTGTGGATTTGTGCACCTTTGTTTGCCAAGAGCCTGAGGGATGATGAGGGTAGTGGGTATTGAGTAAGTGTGAGTTTCATGTTAATTCATGGAGTTTTTAACCTTCTTTGGGTCTTAGTGTCCTAAATCATGGGGACAGTTTAATTGCTTAACCTCTGACACATAGCTTCTATTTTAGAGAGGTTTGAAAAGTTGTGAAGATTAGAGAAAATAGCAAGTTTTCTCTCTTACTGTTTTGTTACCTGAAAATCACAACTAACTCTTAATTGGTCCTCCCTTAAGCTAGCCTCTCCCATCTCTATTCTGTCCTCCACATTCTGCCAAATTGATATTAAAACTCTGGATTGATTATGTCGCCTTTCCTGCCAAAGAAACTTGAAAGGCACTTTTTTGCCTGAATGAGTCTCAGCTCTGTTGTCACCTCCTTCAAAATTCTTTCAAATGTTAGTACTTCCTTTTCTTCCACCCCCAAATTACTCTGCTTTTTATTTTTGTAGATATATTTTGTGTTTATCTGCATATATATATTATTTCCTCCTAGTAGAATGTAAGCTCCTCAGTGGTAGGAACTGATACATTTTGATTTCTGAGGAATAGGCATGCTGCATAGTAAGGGCTTGAATCAACACTTCTGAATTGAACTGAAATTGATAGGAGCAGCTGGGTGACACAGTGGATAGAGCACTGGACCTGGAGTGAAGAGGACCTAAGTTCAAATCCAGACTCAAACACTTAATAATTGCCTTATGAACTTGGGCAAGTCACTTAGCCCCGTGGCCTAAATAATTTTTTTTAAAATTGATATATTGCCTATATAATAGTTAGAAACAATTAAAAGACATTGTAAAATTGTGCCACAATTACAAAAAGTCTGGTTATCTTTTGAAAGTGTCATGCTCTTATTGACTCCCATCTGCTAACCTACTGGGAATTCTAGGAAGGCCTAACCCTTTCCCTAAACACAGAGAGAGAAGAGAGAGAGAGAGAGAGAGAGGATATTAATAGACAAATAACTATTATGTTATACAGGAAGGAATCATTCATAGTAGTCCTGTGCTTCCAGAATTGCATCCCTTAAACTATATAGAAAGGGGCAGTTAGGTGGCACAGTAGTTAGAATGCAGGACCTGAAGTTCAAATCAGGCTTCAGAGATAGTTGTGTGACCAAGAGCAATTCACTTAACCCTGTCTGCCTCAGTTTCCTCATCTATAAAACAGGAATGTCCAAACCACTCCAGTATCTTTGCCAAGAAAACCCCAATTTGGGTCATGAAGAGTCAGACATGTCTAAAACAACTAAACAACAACAGGCAACCAGATAGTTGTCCATGGACAAAGATGGATCAGTATACATTTTTGCCCTCCATTCTCTACTCAGTCCTCATGTGACATAACCGCTTCAGCAAAATTCCAAGATCCCTTCTTGCTGATTTGGCTCACTAGTTTGATATTGTCGTTGTTGTTGCTGTTGTTGTGCTCTATTCTAGTCATGTCTATAAGTCAGTGGATTCTTGGTTCATACATGACTACATTGTTTGCATCCCTTCATTCTCTAGAGTCCTGAAGTTAACTTCCCAGTTCTATTGTGATCAAAGAAACATTGACCTAAAGAAGGGGAAGAGTTGCTGATGAATGGAAATATACAATTTTTATTATTGCCATTAACTATAGAAATATCATTTGTGAAGTTCTTAGATATTTTTAAGGCACCATGCCAACCATTGTGATACAAAGAGTTCTGAAGCAAGATCCATGCTTTAAGGAACTATTAAGATTCCAGTAATTAGGACTTCTGGCCAAGATGGCGCGGAGAAGACAGGCACAGTTCTAAAGTCTCCTGATCTTTCCCCATCTATCATATGAAACAAACCACTTAACAGAAATCCAACCCACAAAACCCAGAAAGAAAAGCCAGGAGAAAGAACATCTACCTCAGGATTTGTCTCCTGCAGCAGCATTGGACTAATTTGGGCAGGTGAGTCTGGGCTCAGAGGGAGGATCAGCCCCAGATCAGCCAGATTAGCAGCTGAATTGGAGCCAGGGAGTCTGAGGGCCCGAGAGCTGGACCTGCTGGATCAGCGGTAGGGTATGGATGGAGGGGGGCTTGAGTCAACTAGGGAGCAGAGGCACTGGTGTTGGTGCTGTCCCTCTGGAGCTTGCCAACAGGGCTGGGGGGGAGAGTTCCAGTGCAGGAGAGCTGCGGACACCATCCCTGGACTCCTCTGGTCTGAGGAACTCTGAATCCATGCCTACATTATGGTTGAGGCCTCTTCCTGCAACAAATAATTGCAAGACTACTTCTGCCTCAGGCACAGGTGTGTGAGCAGAAGAACCAGCCCAGCTGACAATAGGGAGAGGGATGACCTCAGGCTAGAGTAAAGCCCACCATTGACTGAAGGCAAAAGAATTCAATAGCTCCAACTCCTCCCTTGAAGCAAAGAGAGAAGGCCTAGATCAAGGTCACAGACACTCCAGAGAAAGCAACCAGCACCTCCTACTGGCCAGTCAGAAAAATTGCACTCAGTGAGTAAAGCCTCTAATGATCCCAAGCCCCTGTGAACCAGCCCCTCCCCAACTCAAGGTCTTAGCAAAATGAAGAAGGGTCAGCAGAAAGGTGGATCCATAGAAAAATTCTTGGAAGGGAAAGACCCTAACTCAGAGAGACCTAGAACCTCTGAGGAGAATACAATCTGGTCTTCAGCACAGAAAGACTTCCTTGAAGAAATAAGGAAGGAGTTTAAAAATTAACTGGAAAATTTGGGAGAGACAATTAATACCTTGCAACAAGAAAACAAATCCTTAGAAAATACAAAAGGAAAATAAATCTCTCAGATCCTCAATTGGACAAATACAAAATGAGGATAAATCTCTCAGATCCTCAATTGGACAAATACAAAATGAGAATAATTCTCTCAGATCCTCAATTGGGCACATGCAAAAAAAGAAAACAATTCTCTCAAAACCTCAATTGTTCAAATGGAAAGCTCTTTCAAAAGTACAATTGACCAATTGGAAAAGGAGTTGCAAAAGGTTAATGAATAAAACTCCTCCCTAAAAATTAATGGAGTCTGCATAAACTAATGATTCCATGAGAAAGCAAGAGCCAGTTAAACAAAATCAAAAAAATAGAAAAAAATACAAGAAAATGTAAAATACCTCATCAACAAAACCACTGACCTTGAGAATAGATTGAGGAGGGGCAACTTAAGAATTATTGGACTTCCTGAAAACATTGAAGAGAAAAAACAGCCTGGGCTTAATATTACAGAATCTAGTGATGGAAAACTGCCCTGATATCATGGAACCATAGGGCAAAGTGGTTATTGAAAGGATATATCGATCCCCTCCAGAAAAAAGATGCTAAAATGAAAACACCAAGGAATGTTGTGGCCAAATTCCAGAACTATCAGATAAAAGAAAAAAATCCTGCAAGCAGCCAGAAGGAAACAATTTAAATATCAAGGAGCCACAGTAAGGATCATGCAGGACCTGGCTGCATCAACATTAAGGGATCAAAGAGCCTGGAATGAGATATTTCGAAGAGCAAGGGAGCTTGGAATGTAGCCAAGAATCCACTATCCCACGAAGCTGAGCCTTCTCTTCCAGGGAAAAAGATGGACATTTAACAAAATGGAAGAATTCCAAACATTCCTGATGCAAAGACCAGAGCTAAATAGAAAATTTGGACATCAAACAGGAAGTCCAAGAGACACATGAAAAGGTAAAAAAAAAACATTTAAAAAGGGGGCAGTAAAAGAAAAAAAATGCCATCCAATAAGTTGAAATTGGCTATATCCCAGCATGGGGGGAAAAAAGATTCTCATAAATATTGAGAATTGTAACTCTAACAGAGAGAATATACCTAGCCAGAAATGATGGACATTCATGATCTATCCATGAAACTGCTATCTAATGGGATGTAACTGGCTTTAACCACACTTGGGAGAAAGACTCTAATAACTCTCAAGAATTTTAACTCTATTGGATAGAATGTACTTAGCCAGATACTCAGAATTTTCTATGACTCAGATAGAATGATCTAAAACACACTACCTCCTTAAAAAGGGGGGATGGGAAGGAGACGGGAGGAGGGAGGGGATTGAATAAGGTAAATATCGTTACACTAAGAGGTACAAAATATCTATGGTAATAGAGGGGAAGAAGGGAGAAGATGAGAAACACCTGAATCTTCTTCTCATCAGACTTGGCTTAAAGTTAACCTACACATACTTAGTTAACTTATAAAACATCTAACCTTTCAAGTATTAAAAGGGGAAAAGAGGAGGGGGGACAGAGAAAGGGAAGGGGAGTGGGGAAAAAAGGGGAACTAACAAAAGGAAGGGAAAAGGGAAAAAGGGAAAGGGGAAAGAAAGGAGAGGGGTAATATAGGAGGGCAAACACACTGAAGGGGGTGCTATTCAGAAACAAAATACTGGGGAATACGGATAAAGGGAGGGGAAAGGGGGGGGAAATACAAACAGAAGGAAGGGAGTATGGAGGGCAATAAAGAATTAGTAA